>NC_057810.1:262250192-262346023 GCF_018294505.1 Triticum aestivum | reverse complement strand
GTAAAAACCGGCGGATGTCGGGTAGGGGGTCCCGAACTGTACGTCTAAGGCTAATGGTAACAAGAGGTGGGGGACATGATATTTACCCAGGTTCGGGCCCTCTATATGGAGGTAATACCCTACTTCCTGCTTGATTGATCTTGATGATATGAGTATTACAAGATTTGATCTACCACGAGATCGTAGAGGCTAAACCCTAGAAGCTAGCCTATGATTATGATTGTTGTTGTCCTACGGACTAAACCCTCTGGTTTATATAGACAACAGATGGGGCTAGGGTTACACAGAGTCGGTTACAGAGAAGGGAATCTACATATCCGAATTGCTAAGCTTGCCTTCCACGCAAAGGAGAGTCCCACCCGGACACGGGACAAAGTCTTCAATCTTGTATCTTCATGGTTCAACAGTCTGGAATAAGCATATAGTCCGGCTGTCCGAGGACCCCCTAATCTAGGACTCCCACAGTAGCCCCTGAACCAGGCTTCAATGACAATGAGTTCGATGCGCAGATTATCTTCGGCATTGCAAGGCGGGTTCCTTCTCCGAATAATCCAAAGTAGATCTTGAACACAAGAATTGTGTCCGGCTCTACAAAACAAATTCCACATACCACCGTAGAGAGTACCATATTCCACGAGTCTAATCTGCTGACAACTTTTCCATGGCGTGACATCACGCCGCGGCCCGGTCATTATTCAAACTATTTTTCCAACCTGCCACTACACGTTTCACGAGGCGGTTTCGTTGGCACGTCTTGTTGAAGCAGAGTTCGTGTCCCCTTATCACGGGATTCTCATCAATACAGGTGTGGGTAACCCAACCGTTCCATTAGTACGACTCCTTGGATTATGCAAGTTCCAAATAGCCGCGCGGAGGACGCTTGACATTCATCCCCTTTAGAAAGAGGTCAAGACCTGTCCTTTTCTTTCCACGCTTGATCCTTCCCTTCCCCCACCTTGAGTTCCAACACCCCAGGCTCAGTCCAAGCGCTTCAGACCTCCAGCCATGTCCGGATCCAGCCTTCAAGGCTGGTGGATGGCCTCTTCTGTCACAGATGAGGACATCAAGAAGCTTAGGGAGGCTAGGTACTTGACCGCCGAAATCCTTCACAGGCTTCCTGCTCCAGGGCAGGTTATTCCTACTCCCGAACCCAACGAGAGTGTTGTATTGATCTCCCACTTCCTCCGAGGGCTAGGCTTCAGTCTTCATCCCTTTGTTGGAGGGCTCATGTTCTATTTATGGGATAGGATTTCATGATCTAGCCCCAGATTCCTTCCCTCACATCTCAACGTTCATTGTTGTGTGTGAGGCCTTCCTCCGCACTACCCCACACTTCGGCTTATGGCTCAAGACTTTCAATGTGAAGTCGAAGATGATCGATGGGCGACACGCGGAGTGCGGAGGTGCCATAATAAGAAATGGTGCCGATGTTTTATGGCCAAAGGGTTCCTTCTCGGATGTTTCTAACCTATGGCAACGGGAGTGGTTTTATATCACAACACCCCGAGGTAGAAAGTGGGCGGCCGCCCCTGCCTTCCGCCTCGCTCCTCCGCCACAGCTTGCATCATGGGTCAACAAGGGGCTGGACTGGGGATCGGTTGATGACGTGCGGACATTGCAAAGCCGCATTCAGGATCTCATCAAGAAGGACATCAGTCTTGTCAAAGTAATCCAAGTAATGCTAGTTCGTCAGGTCCTGCCATGCCAACATCGACCTCTCCATCTGTGAGAGTTCAGCTCGGAAGGACCGCGAACTGTTCAGCACTTCTTCGGCATGACGCTCGAAGGGATGTATCAATTATTCTTCAAATCACGAATAAAGTGTCCGATGCAACAGATGATGCAGGCCTCGATTGCAACCATCCAGATACCTAGGTAAGTAATTCCACAACCGAACATGCTGTCATTATATTTGTCACAACATTATCCTGAAAAACCATCCTCGTCCAGGACTGGATAAGAAAGGCAGAGAGGATCAGGTGTTCGGCCCCTCTTCCCGAAGATTCGGCGGATCCTGTATTAACCAGGATGCTGGCTCGTGCACCTTATCAAGTGCCATCAGAGAAGGACAAGGAGAGGAATGGGGAAGCCGAAAGCAGATTTCATGCTGGAGGTACGTTGCACATTGTAACAGGGGAGATTGGTACTCCCGTGTCAGAGGACGAACGGGAAGGTGGATTCATTATCCCCTCCCCCCACGGGAAGAAAAGGGCCGCCCCCGAAGACTTGGAAGCAGAGGTCTCCAAACGAGAGAAGCAACCTTTATCAGGGGGCCCTGCCCCGGAGGGCAACATTGCTGCACAACGCCCACAGGGGGGCCATCCGTTAACCGAGCCGTAAGTGAACAAAGGTGCTTTGTAAGCATACCCCGTTCTTTTCCTGAAAATAATGACTAAGACACATGTTTTGCAGTTCAGCCTATAGCCTCCCTCAACAATCTTCGTCCTCGGGGGATCTTCTTCCGGAGATGATGGAGAGCGAAACGCCTCCTCCTACTTCTTCGCCTAATGAGGCGGACGACCCTGAGGTGTCGTCCCGGAGGATCTCTCCCGATCCGCAAAGGCCAGAAGGTAACTCTTCGGCCACCCAAGGTCCGGGGTGTTCAGCTCCTAGAGAGACCAACAGAAAATGCCCCGAACTGTCTGATATATAGCCGAACACACTGACGGGTCTTCTACGGCAAGCGCCTATCTCAGAGGCACATCGTACCTTAATGGGTACGGTGGTTGAGAGGATTTCATCCACAAAAAGCGGGTTGAATGAAGCTTTTACGAGCCTGCTAAGAGGCTTTGAGGTACGCAATGTGATATTTTTTGATTGTACCGTAAACGCAAGGTGCACTGTGTATAGATAGTAGCCCCTAAGACTCTGGTTGCCATCCGAATGGGGCGATAAGAGGATCAAAAATAGAAATAATCTTTGGTAACGATTGGGCCAATTGTGTACACAGGCGGCTGCAGCCCCGACACCTGCCCGGGCTGCCGAATTTGCCGAACTGAAGCGTCAACTTGATGTGGCAGATCAAGACATCACGCTTGTGAACAAGCGGCTTGACGAGGCACATGATATGTATATTTGGGTGGTCAGTGAATATTGATAAGAGCATGATGCTGGGATTTACAATATGCTTTGACTGCAGATGGTGCTGCCGCCGTGGAGACCCTTCGGGCTGAGCTTGCCCAAGCCAAGGAGCAAACCAGGAGAAGCAATGCAGTTGCCGAGAAGGCAGCTAAGGAACTAAAAGCCAAACAGGCTGCTCATCACCAAAGTGAGGATAGAATGGCCAACATGGCTCTTGAGCTATAGAATGCCGCTAGCCGATATAAGCTTCTCGAAAGGGAAAACCAAGTGAAAACGGCTGACCTAGAAAAGGCCTTACAGGCAGGGAAGGAAACTTGCTCTGAGATTAGAGCGGCTTGGGAGGAGCTCCGGCAAGCCGGTGATATCGCGGCTGGGAAGCCCTTTTTATTGCGAACTAAATTCGGCGATCTGAAGTATGTCCCTCTTGATCAATTGTGGAGTTCTCCAGACGCATACTTGGATTTGTCAAAGAGTGCTACCGATGCGATACAGTATTTCCGGGATCAAGAAGATCATGAAGCGGAAAGGTTGTTCTGGTTGCAGTTCAGTACTCCAAGGCATCCGCTGCTATTGAACGAGCAAATGGCCGAATGGGCCGAGCTCCATAGGTTATCCGGGCTTACCATGAAGGCTGTCGTCAATCGCCTGTGGCTGGAGGAACCAAGTCCAGATAGTTACTTTGGTTTGGTGCAAAGATTTACTTGTGTTGTGTCACATATCGACGCTGTCAAGCGGTCGGCGTGCATAGAGGGTGCGCGGATGGCCCTTGCCCGTGTTAAGACATACTGGGCAAGGATGGAGGCCACCGATATTACAACCAGGGGTCCACCCGGGGGCCAGGACTCGCCTGAGCACTATTTTGAAGAAGTCGTAGAAGGTGCCTGTTTAATAGAGGCTCGGTGCTCAAAGAATATCATGGTCGAATGACATGTATCTTGATTGTAAAAACAATGCTTTTTATAATAAAGGTTGCATTTATACCTTTTCCTATGAAGTGTTCTAGTGCCTCCTGTGCGGCCGTTTATGTATATATGTATATAACCTGAAAGTTTGCAGTCGTCGGCTTCAGTCCCCTCGCGTATTATGCAGGGGTGTTCGGTAAAAGCGCGTAATCACACTTGATCCAACGTCTTGGTCCGTTAAGGAGGTGATAGCGTGGTGAACGAGGCAATCAGACTATATAGCTTTAACACTTTCACTTAGCCATAGGAGTTTGACGGTGGGGCTACTATATAGCCCCTGGTATGTCCGCCTTTATCCAAATGCGGCGTGTTTATATACGTGACCGGAAAACCGGTCCTTCGTTAATGCGAAGGAATCACGAAGATTCCACTGAGTCATTGAGTGGTTGACCAGTCTCTCGCTTTATCATGACAGTCAGTTTTCGGCTTTCTCTACTGAGGTGCTCATCCGGATGAACCAGGTCACAGCCACAGTAGTTCTCCCTGTGCCACCTTAGCCGATAGAGCGAAACGTAATGTAGCAAAACACGGGAGCCGGGCAAACCCAACTATTGACCAAAAACATGATTCGAAGCTGATGCATATAAGGCCAAACTCGCGACGCCGAACACTCCTGAAGGTATTCGGACTTCTACAACATATACTGGGCTTAATATAGCCCTCGATAATGAGCCCTGAATTTCAAGGTATGTGCATTAATCCGGCGTGACAAAAGAGCGCCCGCGGTGAGAGTATAGGTCTCGAAAACACACTGGTTGCTGCCTCCGTAGCGTCTATTTTGGAACGACAAATCTCGCCAATAACGTCGGTATCCCTCTTGGTCATTTTAAGTGTCAGGAGGGTGTGAGACAACAATAGACAATAAAAAGGTTTACACAGGGTCTTAATCTAAAAAGAAACCTTTGAACGGGGCCCTGCTGCACGTCTGCGCCTTTGTCTCCGTTGTGCCGTATCCTTGAAGGGTATAGCACGATGGTTATCTGTAAAAAAAAGAAAAAACCCAGGTGAAAGAATCTAGTGTGACCGTGCATAAAGTCGGTTGATCTTTACTGAACCGTAAAAATTCAATATCTTGAGTGTAAATAGGGTCAAGCCGAACTACGGACCTTTTACATGCAGGCAGCCCCCGCACCACAGATGGGGGCATAGCCATTTAATCAAGCTCAAGTTTATCTGTGCTACTACAACTAGGTATGCGCCGAACACGTCTAGCCATGTCCGTGGTCTCGGAGACCAATGAGTTGCTCGGGTTGGGAAGGCCATTCCATGATTCGGCTGCTAGAGCCGCCACGTATTCTTGCGTATGAAGATAACGCTCTGTGTTTCCGCTTATTGTGATGACGCCCCGTGGACCGGGCATCTTGAGTTTCAGAAAAGCGTAATGCGGGACTGCATTGAAATGAGTGAAGGTCGTTCTTCCGAGTAGTGCATGGTATCTGCTTCGAAACGGAGCAATGTCGAAGATTAGTTCTTCGCTTCGAAAGTTGTCGGGAGAACGAATACAACCTCCAATGTTAAAGAGCCCGTGTAGCGGTCCTCTACGCCCGGTATTACTCCTTTAAATGTAGTACTGCTTTGGTTGATTCTTGACGGATCTATCCCCATCTTGTGGACAGTGTCCTGATATATCAGGTTAAGACTACTGCCGCCGTCCACGAGGACTCGTGTGAGATGGTATCCGTCGATTATCGGGTCGAGCACCAAGGCAGCCGAACCCCCATGATGGATACTAGTCGGATGATCCCTGCGATCGAAGGTGATCGGGTAGGCCGACCATGGGTTGAATTTGGGGGCGACGGGCTCTACAACATATACGTCTCGGAGTGCGTGTTTGTGCTTCCTCTTTGGGATGTGGGTGGCATAAATCATGTTCACTGTTTTGACCTCCGGTGGAAATTTTTCTGTCCCCCAGTGTTCGGCTGTCGAGGTTCATCCTCATCTTCAATTAGCAGCTCCTTCCCTTTGTGTTCGGCGTTAAGCTTGCCGGCCTGCTTGAAGACCCAGCATTCTCTGTTGGTGTGATTCGCAGGTTTCTCGGGGGTGCCATGAATCTAACAGGACCTGTCTAGAATTTTATTTAGGCTGGACGGACCATCTCTGCTGCCTTTAAATGGATTTTTCCGTTGACCGGGTCTAGAGCCCCTGAATCCGGTGTTTACTATTGTATTGTCTGGGCTGTCTTCATTATTTCAACGTTTGTTTTTATTGTGTCGTGGTTTTCCATTGTCATCCCTGATTTCAGATGTGCCTGGATCGCTGGTGCTGCTGCGGGCCAACCAACTGTCCTCGCCCGCGCAAAAGCGGGTCATAAGAGTTGTTAGGGCTGCCATTGTTCTTGGCTTTTCCTGGCCGAGGTGTCTGGCAAGCCATTCGTCCCGGACCCTCTGTTTGAAAGCTGCTAGGACTTCAGAATCTGGACAGTCGACGATTTGGTTCTTCTTGGTGAGAAATCTATTCGAAAGGTTACGGGCTGACTCTCCGGGTTGTTGAATTATGTGACTTAAATCGTCTGCATCCGGAGGTCGGACATAGGTCCCTTGAAATTTAGCCCTAAAAGCGTCCTCAAGTTCCTCCCAGCTTCCAATGGAATTTTCGGGGAGGCTTTTCAATCAGTGCCGAGCTGGTCCTTTCAACTTGAGGGGCAGGTATTTGATGGCGTGGAGATCGTCTCCGCGAGCCATATGGATGTGAAGAATAAAGTCCTCAATCCAGACCACAGGGTCTGTCGTTCCGTCGTATGCCTCGATGTTTATGGGTTTGAACCCCTCTGGAAATTCATGATCTAACACCTCATCGGTGAAGCACAGGGGGTGTGCGGCACCCCTGTACTTGGCTTTGTCGTGGCATGGGCCTGATGGCTGTAGTGTTTGGTGTTGATTCCGAGCTGGTAGTCGATCAGTATAGTCAGTTTGGTGGCCGTGTTCCTGCATAGGAACACGTTTTCTAGATCCATAGATAGACCTGGTCATACCGGCTCTTTTGTCCAGGTGCTCACGTAGATCGTGTGCCGATTTGTGTGCGGCGTCATTAGCCGCTTTGTCTCGGCCATGAGGTGGTCTGTCTGGCAGATCGGCCATATTGTTTTTCGGCGGAATAGGCGTGATAGCCTCGTCGTCGAATTCGGGTAGCAGCTTACGTTTTGGGTAGCTCTTTGTCTGGCGATCACCACCGTATCTTTCCTCAGTGTCGAGTACTTCGTTCCATCTGAGGTTGAGTGTATCCTGCGCAGCTTTAAGCCATTGCTTCTGCTTCTTCAAGCTCCTCGCGGTGGCAATAAGTCTCTTGTGGAGGTGCTCTTGTTCCAAGTGTTTTTCCGGGATGATGTGTTCATCGTCGTCCGGACTGTTCTCTTCTCCGGAGACAAGTTTATAAGTTTTGTCTTCGGCATCGCTGTGATCGGACAGCGGCTCCAGACTGTGTTTGCCGTCTCCCTGCTTGTCCTGCTCCATTGTTGGGTCTGCGGGGTCTTCATTGTCTTCGGCATCGTCTGGGGTGTTATTCCTTCTTGTATCGGTATCGCTGTCTTTGCTATGGCGGGGTTGTGAGAGGCGCCGCTGATGTCGGTGCTTTGGCAGCTTCTCAGGAGTCGTTGCATCCTTCTGATCCTCGCCATTGTTTTCTTTGGGTGTGTCCACCATATATATGTCGTACGATGAGGTGGCTGCCGTGTGGGCGGTGGTTCCTGTTCTTCTTCGGCATCGTCGTCCATACCATCAATGCCTTCGGAGTCGAAATCAAGCCTGTCGGTTAAGTCGTCGACAGTGGCTATTAAGTGGGTGGTGGGTGGGTAACGGATTCCTTCGTCGTCCACTTTCCACTCAAGCCGGACATAGTTCGGCCAAGAGTCTCCTGACAAGGAGAGATATTTTAATGAGTTTAGCACGTCGCCCAAGGGAGAGTGTTGAAAGATGTCCGCGGAGCTGAACTCCAAGATCGGTGCCCAGTTAGATCCGGTGGGCGCGGATACACGCGGTTCGAAGCCTATGGCCGGAAACGAGTCCGAGGGCCCGATGACACAGACCTCATTGGAAGTGAAATCTGTGCTCGGCTCTATCGTCATTGTGTGTGCGGCTTCCGTGGCGGGGTCCATCCTCCCGTCCTTGGATGGAACGATCTGCACTGGATCTAAAGTCAGGGCAGTTGCAGGTGCGATCCCCTGAACACCGTCTGAGGGCAGATCTAAGTCATGCTCATCGGCTGTAGGGTGTACCTTTCATGGGCTCGAGTCCGCTGAAGATCAAGTCTCCGCGGATGTCGACAGTGTAGTTCAGGCTTCCAAACCTGACCTGATGGCCAGGGGCGTAGCTATTGATCTGCTCCAGATGGCCAAGCGAGTTGGCCCGTAGTACGAAGCCACCGAATATGAAGATCTGCCCGGGGAGGAAAACCTCACCCTAGACCGCGTCATTGTGGATGATTGAAGGAGCCATCAAGCCTTATGGTGACGACACAGTGGAACTCTCAATGAAAGCACCAATGTCAGTGTCAAAACCAACGGATCTCGGGTAGGGGGTCCCGAACTGTACGTCTAAGGCTAATGGTAATAGGAGGTGGGGGACACGATATTTACCTAGGTTTGGGCCCTCTCTATGGAGCTAATACCCTACTTCCTGCTTGATTGATCTTGATGATATGAGTATTACAAGAGTTGATCTACCACGAGATCATAGAGGCTAACCCTAGAAGCTAGCCTATGATTATGATTGTTGTTGTCCTACGGACTAAACCCTCTGGTTTATATAGACACCGGAGGGGGCTAGGGTTACACAGAGTCGGTTACAGAGAAGGTAATCTACATATCCGAATTGCCAAGCTTGCCTTCCACACAAAGGAGAGTTCCACCCGGACACGGGACAAAGTCTTCAATCTTGTATCTTCATGGTCCAACAGTTCGGCATAAGCATATAGTCCGGCTATCCGAGGACCCCTAATCCAGGACTCCCTCAAAGGGTGTTGCCAATAGCGGAAGGGTTCCTTTGCATTCAGGTTCTCCATACAAGGAGCAAGATCCTTCAAGGAAGACAACCCTATATAAAGGAAATTGCTCAAGGTTTTGCGTGACTTAGCTTTTCGTCGCCACGCGGATGGTTCCTGCGGCTGAAGACGACACCGTTCGCCTGGCTGATGGCACCAAAGTGATGGAGATGACTTCGACCTCCTCCGCCACCAGCGTCTGCCCTGTCGCTCGCCCGCACCGGCACGGACAGACTGGCTCCAGGCGAGCCGACCACTGGGGCCGCTTCCTTCTTCGGAGCCATGGCGATGAAGAAGTCGATTGATACGTCTCAAACGTATCTATAATTTATGAAGTATTGATGCCATGTTTACAATAGTTTTATATGATTTTGGTATGATTTGATTAGAACTAACCCGGATTGACGCTGTTTTCAGCGGAACTACCGTGGTGTTGTTTTTGTGCAGAAATAAAAGTTCTCGGAATGCGGTGAAAATCAACGGAGAATTTTTCTAGAAACTATAAAAAATACTAGAATGTAGAGTTACCGGAGGGGAGGCCCATGGGCCCCATGAGGGTGGAGGGCGCGCCCCTATGCCTCGTGGACTTACCGTGGGGCCTCCTGACTTGCTCTCGACGCCAACCTCTCCTATAAATACCCAAACCTCTAGAAAATAACCTAGATCGGAAGTTCCGCCACCGCAAGCCTCTATAGCCATGAGAAATCAATCTAGGCCCTCTCTGGCACCCTGCCGGAGGGGGCCATAATCGCTGTAGGCCATGGAGGAGGATCTCGGAGGGGCCATCATTGCCATGAAGGCCAAGGACCAGAGGAAGAACCTCTCCCCATCTAGGGGGGAGGCCATGGAGGAGGAAGCACAAGGGGAAGAACCTCTCCTCCTCTCTCTCGGTGGCGCCTGATACGTCTCCAACATATCTATAATTTTTGATTGTTCCATGCTATTATATTACCCCTTTTTGATGTTTATGGGCTTTATTTTACACATTTATATCATTTTTGGGACTAACCTACTAACCGGAGGCCCAGCTCGTATTGCTGTTTTTTTGCCTATTTCAGTATTTCGAAGAAAAGGAATATCAAACGGAGTCCAAACGGAATGAAACCTTCGGGAGCGTGATTTTTGGAACGAACGTGACCCGGAGAACATGGAGTGCAAGTCAAGAAGCGAACGAGGCGGCCAGGAGATAGCAGGGCGTGGCCACCCCTATAGGGTGCGCCCCCTGTCTCCTGGGCCCCACAGGCGGCCACCGACGTACTCCTTCCTCCTATATATACCTACATACCCCGAAAACATCCAGGGAGACAAAGAAACAAAATTTCCATCACCGTAACCTTCTGTATCCGCGAGATCCCATCTTGGAGCCTTCGCCGGCGCTCCGTCGGAGGGGGAATCGACCACGGAGGGCTTCTACATCAACACCATAGCCCCTCCGATGAGTTGTGAGTAGTTTACCACAGACCTTTGGGTCCATAGTTATTAGCTAGATGGCTTCTTCTCTCTTTTTGGATCTCAATACAATGTTCTCCCCCTCTCTTGTGGAGATCTATTCGATGTAAACTCTTTTTGCGGTGTGTTTGTCGAGATCCGATGAATTGTGGGTTTATGATCAAGTTTATCTATGAATAATATTTGAATCTTCTCTGAATTCTTTTATGTATGATTGAGTTATCTTTGCAAGTCTCTTTGAATTATCAGTTTGGTTTGGCCTACTAGATTAATCTTTCTTGCCATGGGAGAAGTGCTTAGCTTTGGGTTCAATCTTGCGGTGTCCTTACCCAGTGACAGAAAGGGTTGCAAGGCATGTATTGTATTGTTGCCATTGAGGATAAAAAGATGGGGTTTATATCATATTGCTTGAGTTTATCCCTCTACATCATGTCATCTTTCTTAATGCGTTACTCTGTTCTTATGAACCTAATACTCTGGATGCATGCTGGATAGCGGTCGATGTGTGGAGTAATAGTAGTAGATGCAGGCAGGAGTCGGTCTACTTGTCACGGACATGATGCCTATATACATGATCAAGCCTAGATAATCTCATAATTATTCGCTTTTCTATCAATTGCTCGACAGTAATTTGTTCACCCACCGTAATACTTATGCTATCTTGAGAGAAACCACTAGTGAAACCTATGGCCCCCGGGTCTATCTTTTATTATATAAACTTTCAATCTACTTTTATTTGCATCTTTACTTTTTGCATCTATATTATAAAATACCAAAAATATATTTATCTTATCATACTATCTCTATCAGATCTCACTTTCGCAAGTGGCTGTGAAGGGATTGACAACCCCTTTATTGCGTTGGTTGCGAGTTCTCTGTTTGTTTGTGTAGGTGCGTGGGACTTTTGACGAGCCTCCTACTGGATTGATACCTTGGTTCTCAAAACTGAGGGAAATACTTACGCTACTATTGTTGCATCACCCTTTCCTCTTCAAGGAAAACCAACGCAAGCTCAAGACATAGCAAGAAGGATTTCTGGCGCCGTTGCCGAGGAGGTCTTCGCTCAAGTCAAGACATACCAAGTACCCATCACAAACTCATCTCCCTCGCATTTACATTATTTGCCATTTGCCTCTCGTTTTCCTCTCCCCCACTTCACCCTTGCCGTTTTATTTTCCCTATCATTCCCAATCTCCTCCTCTTTTTCGCTTGCCTTTTTCTGTTTGCTTGTGTGTTGGATTACTTGTTTTCATGGCGCAAGATAATACCAAATTGTGTGATTTCTCCAATACCAATAATAATGATTTCCTTAGTACTCCAATTGCTCCTCTTAATGATGTTGAGTCTTGTGAAATCAATACTGCTTTGCTGAATCTTGTTATGAAAGATCAATTCATCGGCCTTCCTAGTGAAGATGCCGTTACTCATCTAAACAACTTTGTTGATTTGTGGGATATGCAAAAGAAGAAAGATACGGATAATCATATTGTTAAATTGAAGTTATTTCCGTTTTCACTTAGAGATCATGGTAAAGTTTGGTTTTCGTCTTTGCCTAAAAATAGTATTGATTCTTGGAACAAGTGCAAAGATGCTTTTATCTCTAAGTATTTTCCTCCTGCTAAGATTATCACTCATAGGAACGATATTATGAATTTTAAACAACTTGATCATGAGCATGTTGCCCAATCTTGGAAAAGAATGAAATTGATGATTCGCAATTGCCCTACTCATGGTTTGAATTTATGCATGATCATACGAAATTTTTATGCCGGTTTGAACTTTTCTTCTAGAAATCTTTTAGATTCGGCCGCGGGAGGCATGTTTATGGAAATCACGTTAGGAGATGCTACAAAACTTCTTAATAATATTATGGCTAATTATTCTCAATGGCACACCAAAAGATCTTCTAGTAAAAAAGTGCATGCTATAGAAGAAATCAATGTTTTGAGTGGAAAGATGGATGAACTTATGAAGTTGTTTGCTACTAGAAATACTCCTGTTGATCCCAATGATATGCCTTTGTCTACCTTGATTGAGAATAATAATGAATCTATGGATGTGAACTTTGTTGGTAGGAATAGTTTTGGAAACAATGCTTATAGAGGAAACTTTAATTCTAGACCGTTCCCTAGTAATTCCTCTAATAATTATGGAAATTCCTACAATAATTCTTATGGCAATTTCAATAAGATGCCCTCTGATTTTGAGATTAGTGTGATAGAATTTATGATTTCTCAAAAGAATTTTAATGCTTTGCTTGAAGAAAAATTGATCAAAGTTGATGATTTGGCTAGGAACGTTGATAGACTCTCGCTTGATGTTGATTCTCTTAAAATTAGATCTACTCCTCCTAAGCATGATATCAATGAGTCTCTCAAAGCCATGAGAACTTCCATTGATGAGTGCAAGGAAAGAACCGCTAGATTGCGTGCTAAGAAAGATTGCTTTGTAAAGGCGTGTTCTTCTAGTTTCCATGAAAATAATGATGAAGATCTTAAAGTTATTGATGTGTCTCCTATTAGATCTTTGTTTTGCAATATGAATCTTGGTAATAATGGGACTGGAGATGAATCAACTTTAGTTAGAAGGCGTCCCAAGAATTGGAGTTTTTAGACCTTGATACTAAATTTGGTAAAAGTGGGATTGGAGAGGTCATGACTTTAGTAGTATTGAACCCACTATCTCGGATTTCAATGAATTTGATTATGATAATTGTTCTTTAGAAGGTTGTATTTCCTTGTTGCAATCCATTGTTAATTCTCCTCATGCTTATAGTCAAAATAAAGCTTTTACCAAACATATCATTGATGCCTTGATGCAATATTATGATGAAAAACTTAATTTGGAAGTCTCTATACCTAGAAAGCTTAATGATGAATGGGAACCTACTATAAAGATTAAAATTAAAGATCATGAGTGTTTTGCTTTGTGTGATTTGGGTGCTAGTGTTTCCATGATTCCGAAAACTTTATGTGATATTCTAGGTTTCCATGATCTTGATGATTGCTCTTTAAATTTGTACCTTGCGGATTCCACCATTAAAAAACCAATGGGAAGGATCAATGATGTTCTCATTGTTGCAAATAGAAATTTGGTGCCCGTAGATTTTATCGTTCTTGATATAGATTGCAATCTTTCTTGCCCTATTATTCTTGGCAGACCTTTCCTTAGAATGATTGGCGCAATTATTGATATGAAGGAAGGGAATATTAGATTCCAATTTCCATTAAAGAAAGGAATGGAGAACTTTCCAAGAAAGAAAGTCAAATTACCTTATGAATCTATCATGCGGGCTACTTATGAATTTAGTGCCAAAGATGGCACTACTTAGATCTATCTTCGCTTTTATGCCTAGCTAGGGGCGTTAAACGATAGAGCTAGTTGGGAGGCAACCCAATTTTATTTGTGTTTTTTGTTTTTGTTCTGTTTAGTAATAAATTTTGCATCTACCTTCTGTTTAGATGTGTTTTTATGTAATTAGTGTTTGTGCCAAGTAGAACCTATAGGATAACCTATGATGATAGTTAATTTGATTCTGCTGAAAAACAGAAACTTTGCACGCACGAAATTAGTTTTTTTAAATCACAGAAACGAGATTTTGCGTTGATTCTTTTTGCTTCTGATCAACAGACAAATTTCCCGGTACTTCCTATTTTTGTAGGATTTTTAAAGTTACAGAAGTTTGTGTTAGTTACAGATTGCTACAGACTGTTCTGTTTTTGACAGATTCTGTTTTTCGTGTGTTGTTTGCTTATTTTGATGCATCTATGGCTAGTAAAATAGTTTATAAACCATAGAGAAGTTAGAATACAGTAGGTTTAACACCAAAATAAATAAAGAATGAGTTCATTACAGTACCTTATGTGGTGGTTTTGTTTTCTTTCACTAACGGAGGTTATAAGATTTCCTGTTGAGTTTTGTGTTGTGAAGTTTTCAAGTTTTGGGTAAAGCTTTGATGGATTATGGAATAAGGAGTGGAAAAATCCTAAGCTTGGTGATGCCCAAGTCACCGCAAGATATTCAAGAATAGCCAAAAGCCTAAGCTTGGGGATGCTCTGGGAAGGCATCCCCTCTTTCATCTTTGTTCATTGGTAACTTTACTTGGAGCTATATTTTTATTCGCCACATGATATGTGTTCTTTTGGAGCATCGTGTATGATATTAGTATTTGCTTTTTAGTTTACCACAATCATCCTTGCTGTACACACCTTTTGGGATAATCCTACTTGATTTAATTTGCTAGAATACTCTATGTGCTTCACTTATATCTTTTGAGCTTGATAGTTTTTGCTCTAGTGCTTCACTTATATCTTTTAGAGCACGGCGGTGGCTTAATTTTGTAGAAATTGCTAGTCTATCATGCTTCACTTATACTATTTTGAGAGTCTTTTAGAACAGAATGGTATTTGCTATGGTTATAAAATTGGTCCTAGAATGTTAGGCATCCAAGTTGGGTATAATAAAAACTATCATAGGAAGTGAATTGGATGCTATGATCAATTTGATACTTGATATTGTTTTGAGATATGGAGGTAGTGATATTAAAGTCATGCTAGTTGGGTGATTATGAATTTAAAGAATGCTCGTGTTGAAGTTAGCAAGTCCCGTAGCATGCATGTATGGTTAAAGTTGTGTAACAAATTTGAAACATGAAGTGTACCTGGCTTGTGCATCCTTATGAGTGGCGGTCGGGGATGAGCGATGGTCTTTTCCTACCAATCTATCCTTCTAGGAGCATGCGCGTAGTTCTTGATTTTTGATGACTTCTAAATTTTTTGCAATAAGTATATGAGTTCTTTTGACTAATGTTGAGTCCATGGATTATACGCACTTTTACCTTTCCACCATTGCTAGCCTCTTCGATACCGTGCATTGCCCTTTCTCACCTTGAGAGTTGGTGCAAACTTTGCCGGTGCATCCAAACCTCGTGATACGATGCTCTATCACACATAAACCTCCTTATATCTTCCTCAAAACAGCCACCATACCTACCTATTATGGCATTTCCATAGCCATTCCGAGATATATTGCCATGCAACTTTCCACCGTTCCGTTCATCATCATGACATACATTACTTTTGTCATATTGCCATTGCATGATCATGTAGTTGACATCGTATTTGTGGCAAAGCCACAATGCATAATTTTTCATACATGTCACTCTTGATTCATTGCACCATCCCGGTACACCGCCGGAGGCACTCATATAGAGTCATATCTTGTTCTAGTTTCGAGTTGTAATTCTTGTGTTGTAATCAATAAAAGTGTGATGATCATCATTATTAGAGAATTTCCAAAAAAGAAAAAAAAGAAAAAGAAAAAAAGGCCAAAAAAAAGAAAGGCCAAAGAAAAAAAATAAAAAAAATAAAAGGGGCAATGTTACTATCTCTTTTTCCACACTTGTGCTTCAAAGTAGCACCTTGTTCTTCATGTAGTGAGTCTCATATATTGTGCTTCAAAGTAGTACCATGTTTTTCATATAGTGAGTCTCATATGTTGTCACTTTCATATACTAGTGGGAATTTTTCATTATAGAACTTGGCTTGTATATTCCTACGATGGGCTTCCTCAAATGCCCTAGGTCTTCGTGAGCAAGCAAGTTGGATGCACACCCACTAGTTTTCTTTTGTTGAGCATTCATTTATAGCTCTAGTGCATCCGTTGCATGGCAATCCCTACTCCTCATGTTGACATCAATTGATGGCATCACCATAGCCCGTTGATTATCCTCGTCAATAAAAGTTCATATTGATAAAAGTTTGAGATTATTTAAGTACGAAACAATTGCTTGGCTTGTCATCGGGGGTGTAGAATTTGGGAACATCTTTGTGTGACGAAAATGAAGCATAGCCTAACTATATGATTTTGTAGGGATGAACTTTCTTTAGCCATGTTATTTTGAGAAGACATGATTACTTTGATTAATATGCTTGAAGCGTTACTATTTCTTTTATCAATATGAACTTTTATTTTGAATCATTTGGATCTGAACATTCATGCCACAATAAAGAAAATTACATTGAGAATTATGCTAGGTAGCATTCCACATCAAAAAATCTATTTTTATCATTTATCTACTCGAGGACGAGCAGGAATTAATCCTGGGGATGCTTGATACGTCTCCAACATATCTATAATTTTTGATTGTTCCATGCTGTTATATTACCCCTTTTGCATGTTTATGGGCTTTATGTTACACATTTATATCATTTTTGGGACTAACCTACTAACCGGAGGCCTAGCCCGTATTGCTATCTTTTTTTGCCTATTTCAGTATTTCGAAGAAAAGGAATATCAAACGGAATGAAACCTTCGGGAGCGTGATTTTTGGAACGAACGTGATCCGGAGAACTTGGAGTGCAAGTCAAGAAGTGACCGAGACGGCCAGGATATAGCAGGGTGCGCCCACCCCTATAGGGCACGCCCCTGTCTCCTGGGCCCCACAGGCAGCCACCGACGTACTCCTTCCTCCTATATATACCTATGTACCTGGAAAACATCCAGGGAGCCAACTAAACACAATTTCCACCACCGTAACCTTCTGTATCCGCGAGATCCCATCTTGGAGCCTTCGTCGGTGCTCCGCCGGAGGGGGAATCGACCACGGAGGGCTTCTACATCAACACCATAGCCCCTCCGATGAGTTGTGAGTAGTTTACCACAGACCTTTGGGTCCATAGTTATTAGCTAGATGGCTTCTTCTCTCTTTTTGGATCTCAATACAATGTTCTCCCCTCTCTTGTGGAGATCTATTCGATGTAAACTCTTTTTGCGGTGTGTTTGTCGAGATCTGATGAATTGTGGGTTTATGATCAAGTTTATCTACGAATAATATTTGAATCTTCTCTGATTATTTTATGTATGATTGAGTTATCTTTGCAAGTCTCTTCGAATTATCAGTTTGGTTTGGCCTACTAGATTGATCTTTCTTGCCATGGGAGAAGTGCTTAGCTTTGGGTTCAATCTTGCGGTGTCCTTACCCAGTGACAGAAAGGGTTGCAAGGCACGTATTGTATTGTTGCCATCAAGGATAAAAAGATGGGGTTTATATCATATTGCTTGAGTTTATCCCTCTACATCATGTCATCTTTCTTAATGCGTTACTCAGTTCCTATGAACTTAATACTCTAGATGCATGCTGGATAGGGGTCGATGTGTGGAGTAATAGTAGTAGATGCAGGCAGGAGTCGGTCTACTTGTCGCAGACGTGATGCCTATATACATGATCATGCCTAGATAATCTCATAATTATTCGCTTTTCTATCAATTGCTCGACAGTAATTTGTTCACCCACCATAATACTTATGCTATCTTGAGAGAAGCCACTAGTGAAACCTATGGCCCCGGGTCTATCTTTTATTATATACACTTTCAGTCTACTTTTATTTGCATCTTTACTTTTTGCATCTGTATTATAAAAAACCAAAAATATATTTACCTTATCATACTATCTCTATCAGATCTCACTTTCGCAAGTGGTCGTGAAGGGATTGACAACCCCTTTATTGTGTTGGTTGCGAGTTCTCTGTTTGTTTGTGTAGGCGCGTGGGACTTTTGAGGATCCTCCTACTGGATTGATACCTTGGTTCTCAAAAACTGAGGGAAATACTTACGCTACTATTGCTGCATCACCCTTTCCTCTTTAAGGAAAACCAACGCAAGCTCAAGACGTAGCAGCGCCGGAGTGCCATCGGGAGGGGAATCATCGCTGCGGGGATCGTCTTCATCAATATCACCATCATCATCACCATCCTCATCTCTTTTACGCGGTCCACTCTCCCGCACCCCGCTGTAATCCCTACTTGAACACGGTGCTTTATGCTACATATTATGATCCAATGATGTGTTTCCATCCTATGATTTTTTGTGTAGATATCCTTTGTCTTTGGGTTGATTGATGATCTAGATTGATATGAGTTGTATGTTTTATTTTGGTGCTGTCCTATTGTGCCCTCCGTGTCGCGCAAGCGTGAGGGATTCCCGCTGTAGGGTGTTGCAATACGTTCATGATCCACTTGTAGTGGGTTGCTTGAGTGACAAAAGCATAAACCCGAGTAAGGGGGTTGTTGCGTATGGGATAAAGGGGACTTGATGCTTTAATGCTATGGTTGGGTTTTACCTTAATGATCTTTAGTAGTTGCGGATGCTTGCTAGAGTTCCAATCATAAGTGCATATGATCCAAGAAGAGAAAGTATGTTAGCTTATGCCTCTCCCTCATATGAAATTGCAATGACGACTACCGGTCTTGTTAACGATTACCTAGGATAATTCCGCACACCGACCCATCATTATTCCACACTAGATATTTATAATATTTAGTAATATATTCTAACTTTATGATAACATCACCTACTTTTATGTTTTAGCTCTATGATATCATGCAAAGTTATCCTCTTCATACCCACAACGTAGTGTTATTTCTCGTTTCTAGTTGGAAGCAAACGTTCGTTGTACGTAGAGTTGTATCAGTGACAGATAGGACTTGAGAGAATATTGATCTTACCTTTAGCTCCTTGTGGGTTCGACACTCCATACTTATCACTTCCACCATTGGGAATTGCTACGATGATTCCCTGCACTTGGGGATTATCAAGCTCTTTTCTGGCGTCATTACCGGGGAGCAATAGCGTGGGGTTGATATTCTCGTGTGTGCTTGTTTGCTTTCTTCACTAAGTAGATTTTGCTTTTCCTTTTTGTTTCTGTTTAGTTGTGGGTGAAACATACAAAAAAATTTAAAAGAATGAAAATAATTTTTTTTACTTGCCTCTCATGCCTAAAAAGTTTTTCAATAAGAGAAGTGATTGGAAGGTTATGCATTGGAGAAGTGAGGGTCGACCTTGAACACTTGTGTTCATGCTCATGGAAACAATGTAAAACATTTCATGGAAGTTTCTCTAAAAATAATTATCCCCTTGTATATATCCATTGTATTAAAAAAATAATGTGCCAAGCTTTGGTTTTAGGATGATCAGACTGCTTGTTTACTTTGTGCAGTACAAAAATAGAAACTTTGGCTATAGCACGTGAATTTACATTTTTACTGGAATGTCAAATGGCTCTGAAACTTTTTGCACTTTACTTCTGTACAATTTGTTTAAATGGCCATATTTTTTTAGAATTTTTGGAGTTATAGAAGTATACTAAACTTCCAGATTACTACAGATTGTCCTGTTTTTGACAGATTATGTTTTTTATGTGTTGTTCGCTTATTTTGATGAATCTATGGGTAGTATCGGGGGGGTATGAACCATGGTGAAGTTGGAATACAGTAGATATAGTTCTAATATGAAATTGAAATAAGTTTGCAACAGTACCTAAAGGTAGTGATTTGCTTATTATACTAACGAATCTCACATAGTTTTTGTTAAAGTTTTGTGTGGATGAAGTGTTTGAAGATCGAGGAGCTATCAATATGAGAAGAATAAAGAGAGGCAAGAGTTCAAGCTTGGGGATTCCCAAGGCACCCCAAGTAAATATTTCAAGGATACCCAAGCATCTAAGCTTGGGGATGCCCCAGTTGGCATCCCATCTTTCTTCTTCAACAATTATCGGTATACCTTGGTTTTTGTTTCGTTCACTTGATTTGTGTCCTTTGTGTTTTTCTTTTTCTTTTAAGAACCATGATAGTATGAGATAGCCCTTCATTGATTTGTAGAATACTTCATGTGCTTCACTTATATCTTTTAAGTATGATCTTATAGAATTGCTCTTTGTGCTTCACTTTAATCTTTTGAGTATGGTTTTATAGAATGCTTCGTGTGCTTCATTTATATATTTTGAGCTGGGATATTGGTTAGTCTATATTAATTGTAGAATGCTCCATGAACTTCACTTATATCTTTTGGAGTATGAATAATACTATAATCTAAAGTGGGGTTGGAAGAGTGTCAACTTTAGGAATTAGTGATCCCACTATTTTGGAGGGTGTTGAATATTAGTGTGATATTTATGAAAGTGGATTTGGAAGAGTGTCGACTTTAGTTAGTAATGATTCCACTATTTCATAAGAGGTTCCAATTGATTATGAGAACAAAGTTTCTATCTATGATGATTATTGTGATGACATGTATGCTATAAAGACTAATGTTAACCATGAAACTTGTCATCGTGATTTTAATTTTCAATTGGATTATGCTTCACATGACAGTTATTTTGTTGAGTTTCCTCCCACTATTCCGAATGAGAAGAATTTTGCTTATGTGGAGAGTAGTAAAATTTCTATGCTTGTAGATCATAAAAAGAATGCTTTATGTGATGGTTATATTGTTGAACTCATTCATGATGCTACTGAAAATTATTATGAGGGAGGAATACATGCTTGTAGGAGTTGCAATAATATCAAGTTTCCTCTTTATGTCCTTAAAGTTTTGAAGTTATACTTGTTTTGCCTTCCTATCCTAGTTGATTCTTGTTCCAATTAATTGTGTGCTCACAAAATCCCTAGGCATAGGAAGTGGGTTAGATCTAAATATGCTAGTCATATTCTTCATGATGCTCTCTTTATGTTTCAATTCTTATCTTTTATGTGAGCATCATTGAAATCATCATGCCTAGCTAAAAGGCATTAAAGAAAAGCACTTGTTGGGAGACAACCCAATATTTACCCTTACTGTTTTTGTGTGTTTACATGATTAAGCTACTGTAGTAATCATGTTTTATAGCTTTTGTTTTAATAAAGTGCCAAGTAAGACCTTTGGAAGACTTGGGTGGAAGTTAATGTGATCTTGCTGTAAAAAACAGAAACTTTGCGCTCATGAGATTAGTTGTCATTGTTTACAGAAGAGTCCTTTTAAGTTGTTTATTTTTGCAGAAGATTAATAGACAAATTCCTCACGTCCAAAAATTTATTTCATAATTTTTGGGGTAGCATAAGTATGGTTGCTGTTCAGATCATTACAGACTGTTCTATTTCTGACAGATTCTGTTTTCATTGCATAGCTTGCTTGTTTTCTAGTTTCTACGGCTTATATTTCTCAATATAAATTGTAGAAATGATATGGTACAGTAGGCATTGTGTGATAACAATTATGAATCTTGTCTCTGACAGTAACAAAGTGAATGGTTTACTCATCATCATACTAACTCATCTCACGAAGTTCCGTTAAGTTTTGTGTGATTGAAGTTTTCAAGTTTTGGGTGAGATATCGATATGAGGAGAATAAGGAGTGGAAATACCCTAAGCTTGGGGATTACCAAGGCACCCCAAGGTAATATTCAAGGAAGACTCAAGCGCCTAAGCTTGGGGATGCCCCGGAAGGCATTCCCTCTTTCGTCTTCAAAACTATCGGTATACCTTACTCGGAGCTATATTTTTATTCGCCACATGATATGTGTTTTGCTTGGAGTGTATTTTCAATTTTACATGCTGTTTGAATAAAATAATTGGATCTGAAATCTTGAATGAAAAAGAATCCTCCCATGGCTAGTTAATTACTTGACTACTCAGTGTTCTTCACTTATATCTTTTTGGAGTAGTTGTTGTTTACTCACGTGCTTCATGTATACCCTATGAGTAAATGGTTGAATGAATTGAATATCATAAATCTGAATTTATATATGTTTCATATGCTTATACCATGGGGAGTAATGACTTCACACATAATAAGTATAGGTGGTAAATTTATTGAATGTTAGCAAACACAGAATTGGTCACTTGAACAATTCATGAAAGAATATTAAAGGAAGAGAGATTTCACATATAAATATACTATCTTGGACATCTTTTGCAATTGTGAGCACTCATTAAAATATGACATGCTAAAAAGTTGATGTTGGACAAGGAAGACAAATTAATGGGTTATGTTTTCCTATATCCGAAACGTTATATTGTCTTGGATCATCCAACATGTTGAGCTTGCCTTTCCCTCTCATGCTAGCCAAATTATTTACACCAAGTAGAGATCTACTTGTGCTTCCAAACATTCCTTAACCCAGTTTTGCCATGAGAGTCCACCATACCTACCTATGGATTGAGTAAGATCCTTCAAGTAAGTTGTCATCGGTGCATGCAATAAAAAATTGCTCCTTAAATATGTATGATCTATCAGTGCGAAGGAAGTAAGCTTTATATGAACTTCTCATAGGGAAGAAATAAAAGCGATGGACTGCATAATAAAGGTCTTTATCACAAACGGCAATATAAAGTGACGTTCTTTTGCATTCAGATTCTGTGCATCCAACCATAAAAGTGCATGACAACCTCTGCTTCCCTCTGCGAAGGGCCTATCTTTTACTTTTACCTTCTACTCTTATACAAGCGTCATGGTGATTTTCACCTTTCCTTTTTACACCTTTTCCTTTGGCAAGCACTTTTTGTTGAAGTGATCCACTTGGATGTAGGTTTTCATAAATTATTATTGTTGACATTACCCTTGAGGTAAAAGGTTGGGAGGCGAAACTATAAGCCCCTATCTTTCTCTATGTCCGATTAAAACTTTGAACCCATAAATATCACATGAGTGTTAGCAATTGTGAAAGATTAAATGATAGTTGAGTATGTGGAGTTTGCTGAATCAAAGCTCTTACATAGACCCTTCCTGAAAATAAGATGAATTGCAATTGTTTGATGACTAAGAGCACGGTTTGTTAGTTTTCAAGAAAGTCTATGATCTATACTTTAACATGTGAATAGCCTGTTACTTGATCATGAGAAGTTTCATGAGTTGAGCTACTGTTATGATATATAATGATGCTAGAAAAAGTGATTGGAACTATCATTGATCAAACTTATGCACTTGCTAGCATTCACACTTCATAAATTATTTCTTTTATCATTTACCTACTCGATGACGAGCAACAATTAAGCTTGGGGATGCTGATACATCTCCAACGTATCTATAATTTATGAAGTATTCATTCCATGTTTACAATAGTTTTATATGATTTTGGTATGATTTGATTAGAACTAACCCGGACTGACGCTGTTTTCAGCAGAACTACCGTCATGTTGTTTTTGTGCAGAAATAAAAGTTCTCGGAATGCGATGAAAATCAACGAAGAATTTTTCTATAAAATATAAAAAAAT
Organism: Triticum aestivum; assembly: GCF_018294505.1. Taxonomy (NCBI): domain Eukaryota; kingdom Viridiplantae; phylum Streptophyta; class Magnoliopsida; order Poales; family Poaceae; genus Triticum; species Triticum aestivum. Next base: position 262,322,532 of record NC_057810.1, on the reverse strand, counting down.
ACTGGAACGAAGAGTTACCGGAGGGGAGGCCCATGGGCCCCACAAGGGTGGAGGGTGCGCCCCTATGCCTCGTGGACTTCCCGTGGGGACTCCTGACTTGTTCTCGACGCCAACCTCTCCTATAAATACCCAAACCTCCAGAAAATAACCTAGATCAGAAGTTCCGCCGCCGCAAGCCTCTGTAGCCACGAGAAATCAATCTAGGCCCTCTCTGGCACCCTACCAGAGGGGCCATCATCACCGGAGGCCATGGAGGAGGATCTCGGAGGGGACATCATCGCCATGAAGGCCAAGGACTAGAGGGAGAACCTCTCCCCATCTAGGAGGGGGCATGGAGGAGGAAGCACAAGGGGAGAACCTCTCCTCCTCTCTCTCGGTGGCGCCGGAGTGCCATCGGGAGGGGAATCATCGCTGCGGTGATCGTGTTCATCAACATCACCATCATCATCACCATCCTCATCTCTTTTACGCGGTCCACTCTCCCGCACCCCGCTGTAATCCCTACTTGAACATGGTGCTTTATGCCACATATTATGATCCAATGATGTGTTGCCATCCTATGATGTTTTGAGTAGATATCCTTTGTCTTTGGGTTGATTGATGATCTAGATTGGTATGAGTTGTATGTTTTATTTTCGTGCTATCCTATTGTGCCCTCCGTGTTGCGCAAGCATGAGGGATTCCCAATGTAGGGTGTTGCAATACATTCATGCTTCGCTTATAGTGGGTTGCTTGAGTGACAGAAGCATAAACCCGAGTAAGGGGGTTGTTGCGTATGGGATAAAGGGGACTTGATGCTTTAATGATATGGTTGGGTTTTACCTTAATGATCTTTAGTAGTTGCGGATGCTTGCTAGAGTTCCAATCATAAGTGCATATCATCCAAGAAGAGAAAGTATGTTAGCTTATGTCTCTCCCTCATATGAAATTGCAATGATGACTACCGGTCTTGTTAACGATTGCCTAGGATAATTCCGCACACCGACCCATCATTATTCCACACTTGCTATTTATAATATTTAGTAATATATTCTAACTTTATGATAAAAGCACCTACTTTTATGTTTTAGCTCTCTGATATCATGCAAAGTTATCCTCTTCATACCCACAATGTAGTTTTAATTCTCGTTTCTAGTTGGAGGCAAACGTTCGGTGTACGTAGAGTCGTATCAGTGGCAGATAGGACTTGAGAGAATATTGCTCTTACCTTTAGCTCCTTGTGGGTTCGACGCTCCATACTTATCACTTCCATCATTGGGAATTGCTACAATGATTCCCTGTACTTGGGGATTATCATCGATGCGCTAACTTCTAGACCAAATTTTAATAGCCTCGGTGCCCCCTACCTGGCGCGCCAAAGATGTCAGGGGAAACGACACCTATGGAATCCCGGGGGATCCCTACTATGGTTGGCGGGGCGTGGAGCTACGCAAAGAGCAAGTCTAGCGATCAGCACGAGGGGATTTTTACCCAGGTTCGTGCCGCAAATGATGCATAAAACCCTAGTCTTGCTTGTTTGTGTATATTTAGTGTTTTTGAGCTCTTGAACTAACTGCGGTGCATGCCCAGTCCAAAAAGTCTGAATCCTTCCTCGGTACGCCTCGGGCCTCCTTTTATATGTCAAAGGGGTTGTCACAGTGGCACACAGGAGGTGGAAAGTATCTATAGTGTACAAGTTTATCGCCTGACACCGCACGAGAAACGCATTTAATGCGTCGCCGACGTGTCCTCTTACTTTATTGGGGACGACAACAGAGCTCGTCCCTTCCATCGCTGCCTCCCCTTGCTTCGAAGCTGCATGCTACCATGCAGGCGCTCGCCTAGTTGGTGGGCTGGTCGCCGCGTCAGGGCGGCCGTGGGGTAGCAAAACTTTGGTAGGTGCGGGCCTGGTTGTGGCCCTGCAGATGCCCCCGGCAAGGGTCTTGCCGGGGTCGGCAAGGGTCTTGCCAGCGTCTCGTGGGCGTCCCCAGCAAGGATCTTGCCGGGGGTCTTCGGCCGTCCCCAGCAAGGATCTTGCCGGGGGTCTTCGTTTGTCCCCGGCAATGATCTTGCCGGGGGTCTTCGTCTTCTGGTTCTTATCTAGACTTGCAAGCCTTTGTACTTCACAAAGATCTGCATGCCACCACACAGGCGCCCCTGAGTCTTGGTCTCCACGTTTTCAATGGTGTCAGAACCCTCAGGCCCAAGGGTGGCGGCCTTGCTGGTGTTGGGCAAGTCGCCCCGGCAGGGCTCTTGCCAGGGCTATGTAGGCCGCCCCGGCAAGGGTGTTGCCGGGGGAAATCCATCTTGCTCCTTTGCCCTTCATGCCTCTGACTTGAGCGTTGTCTTGGCGGTCTTGTATCTTTCCTTCCTCTGCCCCACCAAGCATGGCCACAGGTGCAGCTATGACTGCCCATGCACAAGTAAAGGGGTAAAGAAAGGCCCCCACTTTTGTACACTGACACGCATCTACCCCTCCCACCTCCCCTAGAAACAAGTAGACCGCTCATCCACCACTGTACCATAGCCCATTCAGTGCCGGCCTTGTCCACGGCGCCGGATCAGCTTCGCCGGTACTCTCACCAACCGCAGTGCATTTGCAGCGGCTCCTTCGCACTCCCCACCGGAGACGCTTCATCCACACCCCCCCGGAGCCACCGCACCGCCGCCCCCGTCGACGGCCTCTGATCCTTTTCGCCGACACCTTCCTCAACCCTATCGGAGCCACTTCACAGACACCATCGTCAACCCTACCGGAGTAGCTTTGCCTATACTATTATCAACCCTACCGGGGCCGCTTTGCCAACTCACAAGTCCACGGCCTCAGATCCTCTTCATCGCACCCTCATCCAACCTACCGGAGCAGCTTCTGATGCCCCGTCCACGACCGCAGATCCGCATCATCGACACCATCCTGAACCCAACCACCGGAGCAGCTTCACCGACGCCCTCGTGCATGGCCTCAGATCTGCTTCGCCCACACCATAGTCCACCCTACCAGAGCCGCTCCACAAACACCCTACTCGACGGTTCTAGATCTCCTTACCGGATCCCGATAGCCAGCGCAGCGTCATCACCCTTGACGTTTCTAACCTAATTCCCACCATCTGGCAAGATGCCAAGCACCCGCCACGGCCTAGGTACTTGTCACCTTTAAACCCATCCAGCATCACCTGCCCGATGTACTTCAAATATACTAACAGGTCATTGTTACATGTTATGCAGCTGGCAAAAACTACAAGGACGATGTTTCTTCTAGATCTAACAGCTTGGCCAACCAAGATCCTGGACTGAGGCATTGCTATGATCTTGTAAGTGCGTCTCTCTCTCTTGTATTGTTGTCTGTCTGCCAGCGTGCTTTGCTAGGATTTTTGACCAGTAATCCCTTTGTGCACACAATGATTTCTACTACTGGCTACTAAATTAGATATATAGATGTCATACATGATACTCCCTCCGTTCCTAAATATAAGTCTTTCTAGAGATTCCACTATAGGCTACACACAAAGCAAAATGAGTGAATCTAAACTCGAAAATGCACCTATATACATCTGTATGTGGTCCATACTGGAATCTCTACAAAGACATATATTTAGGAACAGAGGTAGTACATTACACAAAATCGTAGGTGGCATGTAGGAATTCCAGTGCACTACATTAGGCTCCCTTAGAGTGCCTCATAGTCCAGCACACAGTGTCATGACTAGTTTATGCTACACACACAATCGTTAATTGGTGGTTTAAATATGTGCAAGGGATATGCAATGTATTATCATGTAGAGATGTCTGAAATTAGCCATGTCAACTTGCAGATAGGGTTACACAATGAAAAAGTACAAGATGTATGTGGCAATTTCATGGAACATCGCAAAAAGGAGAGGTAGTGGTGAGCCTATATAGTGTGCTATGGTAGGTCACTCCGTCCTAGTTCTTTTGCAGATTTCTCCCAGAACCTGCCCCTCTCTAGTTTCTCCTAGAATCTTTGACCCCCTTTTGTTTTACAATCCTACCTAATTAGACCCTAACTAGATAGGATTGTAAAACAAATGGGGCTCAAAGATTCTGGGAGAATCTGGGTAGGGGTCAAATTCTGGGAGAATCTGGCAAAAGAACTGGGCCTCCATTGCAATCATCGTAACATGTTATTTGTATGTCAATTCTATTGGCCAAGTTTCTTAGGGACAGTTATTACGAGTTATTCTAAGAAAATAAGCACCTGTGAATATAAGCTCTAGGTAATAAGCCAACCAGTTCTTTTCATTTCCTACCTTTTCAGTTCATCTTTGGTATGATCAGTGAAAATTCTACATTGCAATATATTTTGTCATTTTGCTGCCCATATAAAAATTAATTTGACTTGCAAACATCACAAATTGAACCCAATGCAGTAATTGATATGATAGGAAAACAGACCATCAATATTTGTTGAAAATGCAAATACAAAGATACCATCTACTTGGCACAATCTACTTTGGTCAATTTCTTCCATAGAGATCCCGTTGCCTAATTTAAACAAAGAACGCATGACCCAAATTTAAATGAAGACCAATTATTTATCGAAATTTGATGGTCCAAGTGGCTGGTTATTATCATATAGCAGCACCACCCAAAAGCATCATATAGTAGCAGCAGCTCATAGCAACTCATCATACAGTAGCAACTACAGCAGTGTGCAATTCATGATATACCGGCAGCATCTCATAGCAATTCATCATATAGCAGCAGCAGGAGCAGCTCATAGCAATTCATCATATAGCAGCAGCAGCAGCTCATAGTAATTCATCATATAGCAGCAACAGCTTATAGCAACTCATCATATAGCAGCAGCAGCTCATAGCAATTCATCACATATCAGCAGCTCATAGCAATTCATCATATAACAGCAGCAGGAGCAACTCATAGCAATGCATCATATAGCAGCAACAGAAGCAGCTCATAGCAATTCATCGTATAGCGGATCAGAATGAAAATTTGGCAAAACAAAATCAGAGGAGATCCTCACCTCGTTGGATGAGCTCATCCTTCAATAGCACCTCAAGGCCACGGCCTGGGAGGAGGGGAGGGGAACGAGGTGCCTTCTTCCGTAGTGTGGCATCGGCCGTAGTTGTGCGGCGCCCACCGGAGTAGTGCGTTGGATGGACCATAGCGGAGCATCTGCTGGAGACCATGAGAATGAGGGGCGGCGCCAGAGGGAGGAGCATGTAAGTGCATCTAGTGCCACCCCTAGTTGGTTTTGAAGTATTGACGACAAACTTGGTTGATAGACTAATGTGTTTGTGAGAATTGCAGGATAACACAGGTAGTAGTCCCTGATTGATTCGGTTTACCTACCAGAGATGACCCCTAAAAATGTGTGAAGACATTGAAGACAATGGTGGTCTGTGAAGATATTCATAGCGAAGATTTTGACATGAGAAGACATCCACATGAAGACTATGGAGTGCAAAGACATAGTTGTTTTGTTGCTTTCGTTGCTTCTTTTCTTCTTTGTTGAGTTATAGGAACCACCGTACTGTTAAGTGGGGTCCAAGTGAACAAAGTCAGAGTGACTGATGTGATGCTCAACAAAATCCTATGTCTTCGAGCGAAGATGATGAGAGCAAATCTTATCCAGAGCTGGATGAGTCAGCTTTACTTGTAGCCCAAGTAATGTTGTCGCATGTGTTTGAAATCTGACCGTTGGACACGTGTCAGTTCCTTAGTGACCCAGGGTCATTTCGGACAAATCAGGCCGGGTTGCCTCCTGCCTATAAATAGCCCACCCCCTACACCATAAATTGGTGGCTGCTCAGAGTTAGTGCACGGCTTTTGTCGTTTGAGAGCAACCCACCTCCGAAGCATTTGAGAGAGAGAGATCCTGGCAAGGACAAAGCCCAAAACACCCAGAGCCAAAGAGTGTTAGGCATCACTGAAGTCTTTCTATCCGCGTGATCTGAAGACTTGTTACACTTGAGGACTATGAATCCTCCAGCCGGTTAGGCATCACGTTCTGTGCATCCAAGAGCCATTGTGGAGTGCCAGTGAATGAAGTCTGTGAAGGTTTGGAAGTCTATCTTGAAGACTTACCAGAGTGATTGGGCGAGGACTAAGTGTTCGTAGCTCAAGGGGAATAAGGTGAAGATGTGGTCTTCAGAGTTAAATCTCAGCCTCCCTAACCAGACGTACAGTTGTCACAGCAACTGGAACTGTTCTACCAAATCTTTGTCTTCACCAAGCAACTAGTTCTATCCTTCCCTTCCCTTTACATATTGTTTGTCTTCGTGAAGTCTTTGCTTGGTTGTATGATCTGAGTGTCTTCACTACTTGAAGACTGTTTACTGTTTGGCTTCATAGTATCTTCCATCCTGATCCATACTACCAAGCTGTTGATAGTCTTCGTGCTTTCACTTCATTGCTTACTTGACTATGGCCTGTCTAGTGTAGTCTACCTTCCGCTGCATATCAATAGGTTCATTTCTACTGTATGTCTTCAAGCCCTCGTGTTTTGAAGACTTTCATAAAAATCGCCTATTCACCCCCCCTCTAGTCGATAACTAGCACTTTCAATTGGTATCAGAGCAAGGTGCTCCCTTGTTATGTGTGCTTCGGTTTAACCACTTGGAGTTTTAGCTATGTCGACTGTAGGGATAATCAAGGTCTCCACTGCGTGCCCTGCCTTCGATGGCACTGATTACCCCTACTGGAAGAATAAGATGCGTATGCATCTTGAAGCCATTGATGTCGACCTCTGGTATGTCGTCAAGAACGGCGTTCCCAAGGTCGGTGAAGGTGTCACCGCTGCTGATGTTAAGAGGTTCATTCAGCTGGACTTAACCACCAAGAACATCATCTATGGTCATCTGACCAAAGGAAAGAATGGTCGTGTGAGTGCTCTGGAAACTGCGAAGCTAGTCTGGGACTGGCTCTCCAACGTCAACGAAGGCGTCTCAACCCAGAGAGACTCAAGGATTGATGTTCTTCACAACCTCTTCAACTGCTTCAAGAGAAACGACAATGAGAATGTCCAGCTCATGTTTGATCGCCTCACTGATATCACAAATGAGCTTCGCGCACTTGGCGCCACTGAGATCACCAAGCACGAAATCGTCAAGAAGCTTCTGAGATCACTTGACAGCTCATTCGACACCCTGGCCCTGATGATTCAAGAATGTCCCGACAACAAGACTCTCGATCCGTCTGACATACTTGAGAGGCTCAACACACATGAGCTCCAGTTATCTGATAAGAGAGATATCTATGGTCCCAACTATGGTCGAACTCGTGCATTGAAGGCAAAGGTTGTTTCCTCATCTGAAGAAGAATCTGACTGCAGTTCTGGGGATCATGAAGACATTGGAAAGGAGCTTGCTATGCTTGTGAAGAAGTTCCAGAAGTTCACCAAGAAGAAAGGCTTCAGAAAGTCTTCAAGATCTAGCTCAAGAAATGATGAAGCCTCCAATTTTAATGATGCTCACATGAAAGACAAGAATTGAAGCACAAGGAGAGCATCATATAGCATGTGAAAAACACATCTAAGTCTAACATACTTCCTATGCACAGGCATCTTATAGGAAAACAAATTATCATAGCAAGCAAAGACTAGCATATGCAAGGAAGAAGAAAGAGACGATAGCAATCTCAAGAAGAGAGGTAAATTAGTAACATGAAAATTTCTACAACCATATTTTCCTCTCTCATAATAATTACATGTAGGATCATAAGCAAACTCAACCAAATAGCTATCAAATACCATATTCTCAACACACTCCACATGCATGCGAAGTTGACACTCTTCCAAAATAGTGGGATCAAAATTAACTAAAGTCATGACCTCTCCAAACCCACTTTTATCAAAAATTTCATAAGATTGAACATTCTCCAAATATGTGGGATCTAAAATTGACACTCTTCCAAACCCACATTCAATATTATTGCCAACACTATCAGTCTCATATTCATCACAGTGCTTAAATAAATTTTCAAGATCATAAGAAGAATCACCCCAATCATGATCATTGCAACAAGTAGTAGACATAGAAAAACTAGCATCCCCAAGCTTAGGGTTTTGCATATTATTAGCACCATTGACATCAAGAGAATTTATAGTAAAATCATTGCAATCATGCTTTTTATTCAAGGAGCTATCGTGAATCTCTTCATAAATTTCTTCATCACAATTTTCAGATTCACGAAATTCAAGCAAAACCTCATAAAGATAATCTAGTGCACTCAAGTCACTAGAAATTGGTTCATCATAATTGGATCTCTTAAAAAGATTAGCAAGGGAATGAGGATCCATAAATGTTTAACAAGCGAAGATGCAAGCAAAAAGAAGGCACGTGATAACACAAGATCGAAAGGAAGGAGGGCGAACAAAAGGCAAAGGTGAAGTGGGGGAGAGGAAAACGAGAGGCAGATGGAAAATAATGTAATGCGAGGGAGAAGAGTTTGTGATGGGTATTTGGTATGTCTTGACTTGTGCGTAGATCTCCCCGGCAACAGCGCCAGAAATCCGCACATTGGCGGGAGGTCAAATCTTTACTTGACTTGGTGTAAACCTCCCCGGCAACGGCGCGAGAAATCCTTCTTGCTACCTCTTGAGCATGCAGTGCTTTCCCCTTGAAGAGGAAAGGGTGATGCAGCAAAGTAGCGTAAGTATTTCCCTCAGTTTTTGAGAACCAAGGTATCAATCCAGTAGGAGGTTGCACGCAAGTCGCCTGGTACCTGCACAAACAATCAAGAACCTTGCAACCAATGTGATAAAGGGGTTGTCAATCCCTTCACGGCCACTTGCAAAAGTGAGATCTGATAAAGATAATAAGATAAATATTTTGGTATTTTTGTTGTATAGATTGAAAAATAAATATTGCAAAATAAATAGTAAACTAGAATTATAGATCGGAAACTTATATGATGTAAAGTAGACCCGGGGGGCATAGGTTTCACTAGTGGCTTGATGATAGCATATATTACGGTGGGTGAACAAATTACTGCCAATCAATTGATATAAAAGCGCATAGTTATGAGAATATCTAGGCATGATCATGAACATAGGCATCACGTCCATGTCAAGTAGACCGAAACATTCTGCATCTACTACTATTACTCCACACATTGACCGCTATCCAGCATGCATCTAGAGTATTAAGTTCATAAGAACAGAGTAACGCATTAGGCAAGATGACATGATGTAGAGGGATAAACTCAAGCAATATGATATAAACCCCATCTTTTTATCCTTGATGGCAACAATACAATACGTGTCGGTTCCCTTTTTGTCACTGGGATCGAGCACCGCAAGATTGAACCCAAAGCTAAGCACTTCTCCCATTGCAAGAAAGATCAATCTAGTAGGCCAAACCAAACTGATAATTCGAAGACACTTGCAAAAATATCAAATCATGCATATAAGAATTCATAGAAGAACCAAATATTGTCCATAGATAATCTTGATCATAAACCCGCAATTCATTGGATCTCGACAAGAACCACCATGCCTAAAATGCCTTGAGCGTGATAATGTTGTCTCTGTTGCTGAATGTTCTACTGCTGCTACTGTTGCAATATATTCAACTGCTAATGTGGTAACTAACCCCTCTGCTGAGGATACCACTACTATTGCCGATGAGAATGCCAGGTTGAAGACTTTGCTTGAAACAGGAATGTACAAAAGTCTCAAAGGGCATCAGACATTGTGTGATGTCCTCAAGAAAAAGATTCTGAACCGAAACCATAGGAAAGAGGGTGTTGGGTTCAATAGGAAAATGAATGTTGATGGTTCCTACTGGAAGCCTAAGCAGTACCCCCAAACCACATGGGTTGCTATAAAGGGACCTTCAATGGATCCATCTACCTTATCTGGCTTCACTTGTGCTAACCCGATTATCATTGATGAATCCTTGATGCAAACTATAAACTATTTAAGAATCAGAATGGTGAAGTGTTTGCCAGGTATATTGGTACTAACTGCAGGAATGGACCACCTTTCAAGAAGATCTGGGTGCCCAAAAGTTGTCTTGAGAAACTTCCTGTGAATGTCATCATGACACCACCAAGGAAGAAGACAAACCCCAAACCAAAGGCTTCATACAGACAGAGGACTCACTTGAATCACCCTAACGCCAATGTTTTGTAGGGAAACCATACTTAGACTTATGAATATGAGTGTGTTTCTTCCAACCGCTATGCTCATAAGACCAAGCATTTTTCTGCTTATTCTTATGAGTATTATTCACCACCTGCAAGGCTATTTGCTAGGGCTCCAAAGCTGAAGTTATCAGATGCTGCACTTAGACTCCTTGCTTCTAAGCCACCCCTGAAGATGTGGGTGGTTAAGAAAAATTAACTCTCTTTTGCAGGGAAAGGTCTCCAGCCAGAAATCAAAGGCTTCTGATGCTTATGTTGGGGACCTAAAACATCTTGTGGGGCGCACGATAAAATGCCTAAATGGTCTTACTATGTATTTCGTCCCGGGATTCCTGGACAAACATCCTATTTATCCTAACCAAGATCTGAACTTTCATAATCCGCTTGTTCGTCAAATGTTTATGCTTCACAATACGCTTGGTGAAGCCTATCCCCCAAACTGCACTGTCGGGTATGACACCAAAGGCTTCAGAATGGATTATGGACAGTGGATGCACTAACCACATGACTGGTGATCGAAGTCTTCTCATGGATTCAACCCTACGTCCGTCTGACAAGAGTCACATCACATTTGCTGACACTGGTAAAAGCAAGGTATTGGGTCTAGGTAGAGTTGCAATCTCAAAGGATCAACACATGGATAAAGTGATGCTTGTTGAATCCCTTGGTTTCAACTTAATGTCTGTCTCAATGCTTTGTGATCGGAACATGATTGTGATATTTGGAAAATATCATTGCCTTGTACTTATTGAATCTGACAAATCTCAAGTCTTTGAAGGGTATCGTAAAGATGATCTGTATATGGTAGATTTCTCAGCAGGACCACAGTTGGCCGTATGTCTTCTAGAAAAAGCCTCAGAGTGCTGGCTCTGGCATCGGAGGCTAGGGCATGCGGGCATGAGGAATTTTTACACTCTCGCGAAGAAGAAGCATGTTGTAGGCATCGATGGCGTCAAGTTCAAGAAGAATCATCTATGTGGTGCCTCCGAAGCTGGAAAGATGACTAGGGCCAAGCATCCCTTGAATAAAATCATGACAACGACTCGTCCCTTCAAGCTGCTTCACATGGACTTATTTGGCCCTACTCACTACTCTACACTTACTACCACTGCTGGCCTCTATGGCTTCGTCATTATTGATGATTACTCAAGATATACAAGGGTGCAAAATAATCCTCTACAAGAATGAAGTGCAGGATGTCTTCAGATGATTCGCAAATCGTGCCATGACAAATTATGGCATCAAAATCAAGCACATCATAAGTGAAAACGACATAGAATTCAAGAACACCAGCCTCCACACTTATCTTGATACATTGGGTATCACACATGAGTTCTCAGCTCCATACACACCTCGGCAGAATGGCATTGTGGAGCGCAAGAACAGAACCATCATTGAGATGGCACGGACAATGCTTGATGAGTACAAGAAACCAAGAAAGTTCTGGCCTGAAGCCATTGATACTGCATGCCACATCATCAACCATTTTTATCTTCACAAGCTTCTAAAGAAGATATCCTATGAGCTCCTAACTGGTAAGAAGCCACACGTCAGTTACTTCAAAGTATTTGGTGATAGGTGCTGGATCAAGGATCCACATCACACTTCAAAATTTGCACCAGAAGCACATGAAGGTTTTATGCTTAGCTGCGGAAAGGATTTGCACTCCTACGGAGTCTTCAACCTCTTTCACTACAAAGTGGTTGAAACTGTGGATGTGCGGTTTGATGAGACTAATGGCTCGCAAAGAGGGCATGTGCCAAATGTGCTAGATGAAGCCTCACCAAGTGAATCTATCAAGCTTACGGGTACTGGAGAAATCATACCTTCAAAGGCATAGGCTGAAGAAGAAATCATCGTTTCTGCACCTAACCAACCTGAAGACATTGCTCAGCCTGAAGTCAATGCTGAAAACGAAGACAATGATCAGCAAGAGCAAAATCTTCGTCCAGTCCATCCTCGTGTTGCAACTGAAGTACAGATTGAGAAGATAATTGATAGTATCACTGCACCTGGTCCACTCACTCGTTCAAGAGCAACACACCTAGCAAATTTCTATGGGCACTTTGCATTTGTCTCTATATCTGAACCCAAGAAATTTGATGAAGCCTTCATGGAACCTAAATGGATACAAGGATGCAAGAAGAGCTTCAACAGTTCGAGCTGAACAATGTTTGGGAACTAGTAAAACGTCCTGATCCTTGCAAGCACAATATCATTGGCACCAAAAGGATCTACCGCAACAAACAAGATGAGCATGGTTAAGTTGTTAGAAACAAGGCTTGTCTCGTTGCTCAAGGTTACACTCAAGTTGAAGGGATTAACTTCGATGAAACTTTTTCTCCCGTGGCTAGGCTTGAAACCATTCACATACTGCTCGCCTATGCCAACTATCACAACATCCTTCTGTATCAAATGGATGTAAAGAGTGCCTTTCTCAATGGAAAAATTGAAGAAGTGTATGTTGCACAACCACCTGGTTTTGAAGACCCAAAGCATCCTGACATGGCATACAAGCTCAACAAGGCATTGTATGGCCTCAAACAAGCCCCTCGTGCTTGGTATGACACACTCAAAGACTTCCTGAAGAGCAAAGGCTTCAAACCTGGTTCCCTGGGTCCCTCTGTCTTCACGAAGACATATGATGGTGAACTGTTTGTGTGCCAAATCTATGTGGATGACATTATCTTCGGCTGCACTAACAAGAGATACAGTGATGAGTTTGGGCATATGATGCAAGAGCAATATCAGATGTCCGTGATGGGTGAGCTGAAATTCTTCCTCGGTCTTCAAATCCGTCAGCAGAGCAATGGCATCTTCATATCACAAGATAAATACCTCAAAGATTACCTGAAGAAATTTGGAATGCAAGACCACAAAGGGTACACGACACCAATGCCAACCAAAATTCATTTGGGCCCCGACGACAATGGTAAAGAGTTCGATCAAAAGGTATACCGCTCCATGATTGGTTCTTGTAAGTGCATCTAGTGCCACCCCTAGTTGGTTTTGGAGTATTGACGACAAAGTTGGTTGAGGGACTAATGCGTTTGTGAGAATTGCAGGATAACGCAGGTAGTGTCCCTCATTGATTCGGTTTACCTACCGGAGATGACCCCTAAAAATGTATGAAGACATTGAAGACAGTGTTGGTATGAGAAGATATTCATATTGAAGACTATGACATGAGCAGACATTACGTGAAGACTATGGAGCGCGAAGACTGTGTGGTTTCGTTGTTTCCTTTTCTTCTTTGTTGAGTCATAGGAACCACCGTACTGTTAAGTGGGGTCCAAGTGAACTAAGTCAGAGTGACTAAAGTGATGCTCAACCCAAATCCTATGTCTTCGAGCGAAGACAATGAGAGCAAATCTTATCCAGAGCTGGATGAGTCAGCTTTGCTTGTAGCCCAAGTAAAGTTGCCGCGTGTGTTTGAAATCTGACCGTTGGAACACGTGTCAGTTCCTTAGTGACCCAGGATCATTTCGGACAAATCAGGTCGGGTTGCCTAGTGGCTATAAATAGCCCACCCCCTACACCATAAATTGGTGGCTGCTCAGAGTTTGTGCACGGCTTTTGTCGTTTGAGAGCAACCCACCTCAAAGCATTTGAGAGAGAGAAATCCTTGCGAGGACAAAGCCCAAACACCCAGAGCCAAAGAGTGTTAGGCATCACTGAAGTCTTTATGTCTGTGTGACCTGAAGACTTATTACACTTGAGGACTGTGAATCCTCCAGCCGGTTAGGCGTCACGTTCTGAGCATCCAAGAGTCATTGTGGATTGCCAGTGAATGAAGTCTGTGAAGGTTTGGAAGTCTACCTTGAAGACTTACCAGAGTGATTGGGCGAGGACTGGGTGTCCTTCGCTCAAGGGGAATAAGGTGAAGACACGGTCTTCTGAGTTAAATCTCAGCCTCCCTAACCAGACGTATAGTTGTCACAGCAACTGGAACTGGTCCAACAAATCATGTGTCTTCAACAAGCAACTGGTTCTATCCCTTTCCACCCTTTACTTAAGTTTGTCTTTGTGAAGTCATTGCCTATCTGTGTATCTGTTTGACTTCATTGCTTGACTACTACTGTTGATTGGCTTCGTACTATCTTCCATCCTAATCCTTACTTGGCTGCTCTTAGTCCTGTACTTTCACATCATTGCATACTTGACTATGGCTTGCTTATGGTAGTTTATCTTCCGCTGCATATCAACTAGGTCATTTCTGTTGTTTGTCTTCGAAACTTCTAAGTTTTGAAGACTTTCATAAAAATCGCCTATTCACCCCCCCCCCTCTAGTCGATACTAGCACTTTCAATTGGTATCAGAGCAAGGTACTCCCTTGTTCTGTGTGATTCGGTTTAACCACCTGGAGTTTCAGCTATGTCGACTGTAGGGATAATCAAAGTCTCCGCTGCTTGCCCCGTGTTCGATGGAACAGAATATCCCTACTGGAAGAATAAGATGTGTATGCATCTTGAAGCCATTGATGTCGACCTCTGGTATGTCGTCAAGAACGGAATTCCCAAAACTGGTGAAGGTGTCATCCCTGCTGATGTCAAGAAGTTCATTCAACTAGACTCTACTGCCAAGAACATTATCTGTGGTCATCTGACCAAAGGACGGTATGGTCGTGTGAGTGCTCTGGAAACATCAAAGCTAGTCTGGGACTGGCTATCCAAGGTCAACGAAGGCGTATCAACCCAGAGAGATCAAAGAATCAGTGTTCTTCGCAACCTCTTCAACCGCTTCAAGAGAAACGACAATGAAAATGTCCAGCTCACGTTCGATCGCCTCACTGATATCACAAATGAACTTCTTGGCGCGACTGAGATTACCAAGCATGAAATCGTCAAGACACTACTAAGATCACTCGACAGCTCCTTTGACACCCTTGCCCTCATGATACAAGAACGTCCTGACTACAAGTCACTCGATCCGTCTGATATACTTGAGAGGCTCAACGCACATGAGTTCCAACTTTCTGAGAAAAGAGATATCTATGGCCCAAACTATGGCCGAACTCGTGCTTTGAAGGCAAAAGTTGTTTCCTCATCTGAAGAAGAATCTGACTGCAGTTCTGAAGATACTGAAGACATTGGAAAAGAGCTTGCGATGCTGGTGAAGAAGTTTCAGAAATTCACCAAGAAGAAAGGCTTCAGAAAGTCTTCACGATCTAGCTCAAGGAATGATGAAGCTTCCACCCATGACCACAAGAAGAGAACCTGCCACAAGTGCAAGAAACCTGGTCACTACATATCCGAGTGTCCAAAGTGGGATAGTGAGAAGAAGAAGAATAAGAAGAAGAGCAAGGAATATGATTCTGATGACAATAAGAAGAAGAAATCCTCTAAGTCTTCTTCTAAGTCTTCTTCCAAGTCTTCATCGTACAAGAAGAGCTCATCTAGCAAGGCTCGTGCTTTCGTTGGCAAGGAAATGGATTCAGAGGAGGAGTCTGCTTCTGAGGAGGCGGAGGTGGAGTCTGGAGAGGAGTCTGACCCTGGCGTAGCAAGTCTGGCTCTGGCCATAGCCTATGTCGCCAAGTCCATCTTCAACACTAAAGATAATGATTTCCACACCAACACTGAAGCTGATGTCGAAGACGATCCTACTCCCACCTACTGCTTCATGGCACGTGGTGCCAAGGTAAAATCACGTGATGCTTACTTTCAAACATCAAGTGAAGATGACTCTGATTGTGAATCCAAACCAAGCTACAAAACACTTGCTAAAATTGCAACTGAACAACAAAAGGTTATGGAACATACTCAAAAACTGTTAGACAAAAGCGATGACCTATTGGACGCTGAAATGACACGTTCACAGTCCTTAGTTGATGACATAAAAAATCTTCATGCTAAGTACCAATAACTTGAAGGTCGTCATGAAACGCTCTCAACTACTTATGAAAGGCTCTCCTATGATTATCTTCAAAGGAAACAAGAGCTTGAGAAATTGAGAGCGGCTCATGAAGATCTTCAAAAAGTGAATGAGTCACTTTGCGCTCAACAGATCAGTCTCGCTCAGGATGGATTTGAACCACCATGTGTAAAATGCATTGAGCGTGATAACGCTACATCTGTTGTTGAATGTTCCACTGCTGCTACTGTTTCATTGTCTTCACCTACTGACGTGGTTACTAACCCCTCTGCGGAGGATACCACTGCTGTTGCTGATGAAAATGCTATGTTGAAGACATTGCTTGAAACAGGGATGTACAAAAGTTTGAAGGGACATCAGACACTCTACGATGTCCTCAAAAAGCAGATTCTGAACCGAAACCCTAGGAAAGAGGGTGTTGGGTTCGAGAGGAAAATGAATGTTGATGGCTCGTACTGGAAGCTTGAGCAGTACCCCAAAACCACATGGGTTGCTGCAAAGGAACCTTCAATAGATCCATTCACTTTATCTGGCTTTTCCTATGCTAATCCTATTATCATTGATGAATCCTTTGATGCAAACTATAAATTGTTCAAGAATCAGAATGGTGAAGCGTTTGCCAGGTACATTGGTACTAACTACAGGAATGGACCACCTATGAAGAAGATCTGGGTACCTAAGCAGTACATTGAGAATCTTCCTGTGAATGTCGTCATGACACCACCAAGGAAGAAGACAAACCCCAGACCTATAGCTTCATATGGCCCAAAGGCTTCATACAGATACAGGACTCATCTGAGTCACCCTAACGCCAATGTTTTGCAGGGAAATCATGCTCAGACTTATTATATGAGCGTGTATCTTCGAACCGCTATGTTCATAGGACCAAGAACTTTTCTGCTTATTCATGTGAATATCATTCATCTCCTGCAAGGCTATTTGCTAGGGCTCCAAAGCCAAAATTCTCAGATGCTGCACTTAGACTCATTGCTTCTAAGCCACCCCTGAAGATGTGGGTGGCAAAGAAGAACTAACTCTCTTTTGCAGAATATGGTCTCCAGCCAGCAATCAATGGCGTCCAATACTATTGCTGGGGACCTAAAACACATTAAGGATGCATGATACAATGTCATTCTATATAATTCACATCTGAATCGCCTATCAGTCATACTATATGTCCTAACTTTGATATAAGCTGTGACAATCCCTATATGTGTCAAATGCTTATTCTTCACAACACTCTTGTGGAGCCTATCCTCCTAACTGCACTGTAGGGTACATCACCAAAAGCTTCAGAATGGATAATGGATAGTGGATGCACTAATCATATGACTGGTGATCGAAGTCTTCTTATGGACTCAATCTTACGTCCATCCGACAAGAGTCACATCACATTCGCTGACACTGGTAAAAGCAAGGTATTGGGTCTAGGTAGAGTTGCAATCTCAAAGGATCAACACATGGATAAAGTGATGCTTGTTGAATCCCTTGGCTTCAACTTAATGTCTGTCTCAATGCTTTGTGATTTGAACATGATTGTGCTATTTGGAAAATATCGCTGCCTTGTACTGATGGAATCTGACAAATCTCTAGTCTTTGAAGGGTATCGAAAAGATGATCTATACATGGTAGATTTCTCAGCAGGTCCACAGCTTGCAGTATGTCTTCTCACAAAAGCTTCAAAATGCTGGCTCTGGCATCGAAGGCTGGGACATGCTGGCATGAGGAACTTACACTCACTCGTCAAGAAGAAGCATGTCATTGGCATCGAGGATGTCAAGTTCAAGAAGGATCATCTGTGTGGTGCCTGTGAAGCTGGAAAGATGACAAGGGCAAAGCACCCCTCGAAGACAATCATGACAACATCTCAACCCTTCGAGTTGTTACACATGGACTTATTTGGACCTACTCACTACTCCACCCTCACAACAACTGCCTGTCTCTATGGCTTCGTCATTGTTGATGACTACTCAAGATACACATGGGTTCATATAATTCTTTACAAGACTGAAGTGCAAGATGTCTTCAGGCGCTTCGCCAATCGAGCAATGAACAATTATGGCATGAAGATCAAGCATATCAGAAGTGACAATGGCACTGAATTCAAGAACACAGGACTTGATCTGTATCTGGATACAATGGGAATCACTCATGAGTTCTCTGCTCCATACACACCTCCGCAAAATGGCATCGTTGAGCGCAAAAACAGAACCCTCATTGAGATGGCTCGAACAATGCTAGATGAATACAACACACCAAGAAAGTTCTGGCCTGAAGCTATTGATACAGCCTATCACATCATCAACCATGTGTATATCCATAAGCTTCTGAACAAAACATCCTATGAGCTCCTTACTGGCAAGAAGCCAAACGTCAGTTACTTCAAAGTATTTGGAGCTAGATGCTAGATCAAGGATCCCCATCACAAGTCAAAATTTGCACCTAAGGCTCACGAAGGCTTCATGCTTTGCTATGGAAAGGATTCACACTCCTACAGAGTCTTCAACCTCTATCTCTACAAAATCGTCGAAACTGTGCATGTGAAATTTGATGAAACAAATGGTTCACAAAGAGAACTCCTGCCAAGTACACTAGATGAAGCTTCTCCAAGTGAATCTATCAAGCTGATGGGAACTGGTGAAATCATGCCTTCTGAAGCACAGCCTGAAGAGGAACTTATCATCTCAGCACCAAATCAACCTGAAGACAATGCTCAGACCAAAGACAATCCTCCCGATGATGACAATGATCAGCAAGAGCAAAGTCTTCGTCCTGTTCATCCTCGTGTTGCAAATGAAGTTCAAATAGAGAAGATAATTGACAGCATCAATGCACCTGGTCCACTGACTCGATCAAGAGCAACACAACTAGCAAATTTCTGTGGGCACTTTTCATTTGTGTCAATATCAAAACCCAAGAAAGTTGTTGAAGCTTTTATGGAACCTGAATGGATTCAAGCCATGCAAGAAGAACTTCAACAGTTCAAGCTGAATAATGTTTGGGAACTTGTCAAGCGACCTGACCCTCGCAAGCATAACATTATTGGAACAAAATGGATATATCGAAACAAGCAAGATGAGCATGGTCAAGTCGTCAGAAACAAAGCACGTCTTGTGGCTCAAGGATATACTCAAGTTGAAGGAATTGACTTCGATGAAACATTTGCTCTTGTTGCTAGGCTTGAAGCTATTCGCATACTGTTAGCCTACGCTAATCATCACAACATATTGCTATATCAAATGGATGTGAAGAGTGCATTTCTCAATGGCAAGATTGAAGAAGAAGTATATGTCGCTCAACCACCTGGCTTTGAAGATCCAAATCATCCTAATATGGTGTACAAGCTAAACAAAGCACTGTATGGCCTCAAACAAGCTCCTCGCGCATGGTATGATACAATCAAAGACTTCCTGAAGAGCAAAGGCTTCAAACCTGGATCCCTCGATCCCACACTCTTCACGAAGACATATGATGGTGAACTGTTTGTGTGCCAAATATATGTGGATGACATAATCTTCGGCTGCACCAACCAGAAGTATAGTGATGAGTTTGGGTACATGATGCAAGAGCAATATCAGATGTCCATGATGGGTGAGCTGAAGTTCTTCCTTGGTCTTCAAATTCGTCAGCAAAGAAATGGCATCTTCATATCTCAAGAAAAATACCTCAAAGATTGTCTGAAGAAGTTTGGAATGGAAGACTGCAAAGGCTACACGACGCCAATGCCAACCAAACACCATCTTGGTCCCGACGACAATGGTAAAGATTTCGATCAAAAGGTATACCGCTCCATGATTGGTTCTTTACTTTATCTATGTGCATCTAGGCCAGATATTATGCTTAGTGTTTGCATGTGTGCTCGATTCCAAGCGGCACCAAAGGAATCGCATCACTTAGCAGTGAAGCGAATTCTTTAATATTTGGCTTACACCCCAACACTCGGATTATGGTATCCCAAGGGCTCAAAATTTGATTTGGTTGGATTCTCGGATGCTGATTATGCTGGTGACAAGGTGGATCGCAAGTCTACATCAGGCACATGTCATTTTCTTGGTCGATCACTTGTCTGTTGGTCTTCAAAGAAGCAGAATTGTGTATCACTCTCAACTGCTGAATTTGAATACATTGATGTTGGATCCTGTTGTGCTCAGCTTCTATGGATGAAGCAAACTCTCAAGGACTATGGTATCAACCTGAAACAAGTACCTCTCTTCTGCGACAACGAGAGTGCCATCAAGATTGCCAACAATCCAGTCCAGCACTCGAGGACAAAGCACATTGAAATTCGTCATCATTTTCTCAGAGATCATGTCATGAAGAAAGATATTGATATCATTCATGTCAACACTGAAGAGCAACTGGTAGATATCTTCACAAAGCCCTTGGATGAGAAAAGGTTTTGTAAGTTACGGTGTGAGCTAAATATCTTGGAATCCTCTAATGTCCTGTGATCAGGCACACATCCTAACACTTATGCATGTTGCTGACTTAGATGTGCAACACACAAAGTAATGTATATCTTCAATCAATGAAGACTTACACTCTGAGTGTGAATACATTAACATGGAATTTGACTTCGGAGCGCCACGATAATTGTGCGCCGTGTCTGGGTCTAATACTTCCTATACGGTGGGTAACGCCACCACCGAATTTCTCTGTTTGAAGTGTTTCACTCATGGTGTTATATTGCAATGACTTCGCATTTGGTTTGTCTTCAGTTTCAATTTATCTTCATGATTTTCTGCACTATGATCATTTGATTGCTTTTTGATATATAAATATACTAGTGTTCTGTCCTCTACAGCATTCACTTATAGCTATGTCTTCAAGTTGGATCTTTTGAACTAAGTGAATGTGATCGGACCCTAACCTCTCTATGCTTTCTATCTCAAACTCTATCTGTCCAAATCATATGCATTCTATTGAAACTGTCGAATGTCTTCTCTGCGTCCTAGTCAGCAGAAGGCAAAGAGACAAACATTAAATCTGTTTTAAATGACTTATCTTTATTGTTGAAATCCGGAGAAGCCGGAACAACTCTCTGACATGCCTGACGGACGTGGGAACGTGGGACAACTCTGAGTATGTTGCATGCTTGCCACGTGCCCCTCAGATGTGAACCGCCAGGGGCACCAGCGTAATTGCGATGTGCCAGTCACCTACTTATAAATACTTGTCCCCTGCGGTAAAGAAATCCTTCTTCCACCTCTCCACCTCCGTCAAAACCCTAGCGCCACCGCTAGCTCTCGACGACGCCGGCGACGAAGCGCTTAGCTGTCGTGACTTCTCCGACGCCGTCCTCACGCTGGCCGCGGACATCGTCCTCTCCACCGTCGCTGTAGGTGTCCTCCGTCGCCAAGTTAGGGCACGGTGGGCTGAACTGCTCGGTCTCCTATTCATCCCATCTAGCAGTTCTTCGTGCGGTAATTATAACTCTATTTTTACCACCTTTTTTATCTTCAAGATTCATCCTTTTTACCGAAAGTGGTTTCTGCCTATTCAATGTTAGATCTATTCTGTCTGCATCTCATACTGCCTAGTCAATTCACTTAGATTTCCTGTCTAGTTTGATTCCTCACTTGTACTTATTCACGGATTGGTACAAATCTGGAACTAACTCACCTATATAAGTGAATGTCTTCGCATCATGAGGTCAATGTCTTCAAACTGATTTATCTTCAAAATCTTCTGAGAATGCATATGACCTCTTCCCCTTCCCTCGCATCTCTAATGCTGTCACAGGTACATGTCCGTGGGAGAATCCCTTGGTTCTCATAGTCTGCATTCGTTTGCAGAATACTTACAGCATCATATCAATTCTCCTGAAGCCAGTTCCTGCTTGACCAGCAAGCGTAAGTCACTGAAGCCTTTGAACGTATTGAAGCCATTTAGTTTGAAGTTCATGGCTGTAGAAAAATCAGCAAGGAAGGGTGGCAGATAGCACAGAGAAGGAACATCCAAAGATCTGCCTGATGATTTAGCAGAGCTCTACAAGATAGACCCTGAAGAATCTTATCATCAACACAAGACGCGAATCCAATGGATTCGACGCTATTGGGCTGAAGAATGGTTCAAGTACAAGTTTGTAACCAAGGAATATGCAGAGAAGAATGCTATCAAGAGACCTTGGGGTGATATTCTCTATCGAGGCCTTCAACCCAAGAACAGAGCTGAAGCTATTGAGCAAGGCTTCTATCCTTGCATGGTCCGTGGACCTCAGCCTGAGAACGCCGATCCCACTTCATTACTCTGGTGTCGTGACGATGCTCTCTTCAAGCGCAACTTCCAGTTTGTTGTGGCTTCGGCCAAGAAAAACAAGAAGTCATTGGGATTGGACTTCAACCCAGGTCCCTCTGCTCGCCGAGCTGACGGCTCCCGTGATGTTGATCCCCATATCATCGGTCCCTTCTCCAACCTTGACGGCCTCATCACCTACATCTTGGTCCAGGGTGCCAGAGTTGATCATTCTGATAATGATGCTGATTCTGATGAAGCCCCAGCTCCTCCTCCGAAGCCACAGAAGCAAAAGAAGCAAAAGGCTTCTAAATCAGCACCTCCAAAGGCTTCTCGTGCGAAGCCACTGGCCACTGCACCTCCTGAAGCCACTGTGCAGTCTGAAGATCAATCCCGTGTCTCTAAGAGAATGGAGAAGAAAAAGCAACTTGTCAGGCATACTGATCAAGCCTTGACTCCTACCGCCATTCTGCGTGAAGAACCCATTGATCTGTCCAGTGATGAAGATCTTGCTGATGATGCCCTTGAGCAGCTGATAAAAGAGCAAGGAAGAAGCAGAAATCTTCAACAACTTGCCTCTCTTCGATGTGGCAATCATCCACAACTTCATTGATGAGTGGTTCGACACTCCCAATCTCAGCTTTGAAGATTTGCAGCTTCCCATTGGCCTCAGCGTCTCTTTCAATGGCGCCATTGCTTCCGAGCTAGCTCTCGCTCAGCGCATCGTTGAGCTGAACAAAATTGATTATGAGAAGGCTCAGTTCAAGAAGCATGTAGCGAAGCTGAGTGTTCAAGACGTCAGAAATTTCAAGGTCATGCTGCATGAGCTTAAAGAAGCTTTTCTCAAGAAGCGCCAAGAAGCTCAAGGCTCACGTGAACGCATGAAGAGTTTGGCTGATAAGTGTGTGCTTGCCTACAATGAGGCTGAGAAGCACAAGTCACTTGGCCGTCCTGGCATTGACCCCGGGATGGCTGCAAAGAAAAAGAAGAAGATTCCTGCTGACCAGCCTGCACCTTCAAGCCAAGAAGTCCCTCGCATTATCTTCCCAAGCAGCATGACTGGCTCGAAGCCAATGGTCACCACAACCACTTCAGAACAGAAGAAGACGAGGGCTGCCGAGGCTGAAGCCAGAAAGAGGAAGAATACTGAAGCCTCTGATGCCGCTCCCTCCAAGAAGAAGCGCAAGACCAAGAAGACTAGGGCTGCTCCCACAGAGCCCTTAGTTGTTGAACCCATTTCAGTGGTTCGCCCTATGTCAGAACATCAAGAGAGAAGGATGATAGTCCATGAGCCTGCTCCCACAGAGCCTCATGAAGCTGAAGATATTCCAGCAGCTGAACCCACCGCTGCTAAAGACATTGGTCATGATGACAATGTTGAAGATGATGAAGTTCTTCCTCGGATCGAACACAACGTGGTATCATCGTCTATTATTACGAACAGCAAACTCATCAGCATTGGTCGTCCTCTGATGCCAATTGCTCAGGATGCATCGTGGGCTGATCACCCACAGCAACAAGACTCCCCCAGTACTCCCCAACAACAACAACAAGCTACACCTCACGTGCAAGAAGAAGATGAAGACTTTGAGGCCCAGCCAACTCCATCTCCTAAGGCGTTGCCAGCATTTCGCAGGCTTCGCAAAGGACAAAGGCCTCAAGTCCCTCTGTCGAGCATTCCTGAAGGAGAAGTGCAACGTCCACCTGTTGCACGTCAAGTATTTTCTGAACCCACTCCTACTGTGAATGTCTCCGAGTCTGAAGCACAAGCTGCTGAAGACATTCCGGCTGCATCAGCCGAGGAAAATCAAGAAGACGAACGTGTCCCTACTTCCCCAGTGATAGAAGAAGTTGTTCCTGATATGAATGTGCCAGTGCCCGACCCTCCTGTTCATCAAGAGGAGGTTGAAAATGTTGAAGCTACCACCACCAACGCCAATGAAGCCAATGACGTAGTCATGGCTGACACTAATGTGGAGCATGCACCCACCACTGATCCTGAAGCCAATGAGGCCACTGCACAGGAAGCTAATGAGACAACTGCTCCTGTAGCACCTGTTGTGCAGCTTGAAGCCTCAGCTGTTGCCCCTGCTCCTGTTCCGCCACCAAGGCCCCATACAATTGAGCAAGCATACAGTCATGGTCAGCTAACCACTGTCCGATGGCCCATTCTGGTACCTCCGCCTACTGCCTCTGGACCTCAATTTGATTATCATGTTGAGCATAGGCCTCAGGTCCAGAAGCCCAAGCCAAGACTGCCAAGGTTTCCAGGTACTGCAAACTCACCAGGCTCCTTCAATGCTAATGGCTTCAAAAGCCACAATACCTTCTTTGACAGCGCCAAGAACCCCTACTTCAAGCCCAGGATATCATCAGATCGGTTCTAGATCTATCAGCAGAGAAGCTATTACTCCTGCGTTCTATATGATCAAGGGTGCATATTCCCTCATATGCGCCTTGACACTAAAGCCATTGCTGGACTGTCGTGCTTAGAAGAAGCACTTGATTGCTTTCGTGATGCTGGTCTGCTCCACTTTGTGACAGACAAAGAACACTGGAATGAAGAGCTATTGCCTCAATTCTATGCTACTCAACACATTCGCGGCTACTACAGAGATATCAAGACATGGGTTCTCGAGTGGATGTCTGGAAACATTCATCATGAAGCCAAAGCTCTTGACATCATTGAGCTTACAGGGCTAGCCACTCCAGGAGAGCTATATGAACCTGATTGTCAGCTACATCCGCAATGCTTTGGAGAGCATCTTCCATAAACAAGAACCCAACATGAGCCAGATGTTGAGCATGATGAAGCCTTTGCCATCTGACGCTGAATATCCAACAGAGTTCTTTGTTGAAGACCTTGAGTATCTGCCTCGCACCATATATCATATCATCAAGAGAACTCTATGGCCTATCAAAGGACATTCATCAGCGGCCAAGCTTGAAGGAGCTATGAAGACTTTGGTCTTCTACATTCTCAATGGCATCAGCTTCAATACTCAAGAATTCTTCATCAGGCAACTTGCTGCTTCTGGATCTGATCTATTTGGTCTGAAGTTTTATGCTCCATGGGCCATGCGCTTCATCAAGAGACAGTCATCTGTCAACTATCAGCCCTCTACTCGCAATCATATGATCTTTTTGCCAGAGGTTGATATGTTAGTTGAAGCTATATACTCTGACCCTGCCAAGAAGCCTCTTTGTCTTCAGAATGCCAAGCACCAAAGTTTCACTCAACCCATTGAAGGTGTTCAAGCAGCAACACGAATCTATCCATTGGTGGAAATACTCGTCTGCCTCATCGAGCACCTACTGAAGCCACTGAAAGCACCATTGCCGAAAGGCCTCGGAAGCGTTCTCGCGTTCTCAATGACCGAGAACTTCTTGTGGCCCTTCATCAGAAACAGGACAAGCATCACTTTTGGCTCAAGAGAAAGATGCAAAGCCTCTTAGTGGATGTCAATCGCATTCGTAACCTTGCCACCAAGAATGCCTTTGTTGCTCATGAGACTTGCCGGTGATCATGGAAGAGTTTGACCTTGCTTAGTGCTGAAGCAGATCTTCAAGACGATGGCTTCAATGAAAGATTCCAGTTTGACTCCACTCCTCCATGGACTGCTGTCCTACGTCGCACTCCATCTCTTGAAGACTCTGAATATTCTTCCTCCGCGGCAACGGTAAATGCCAGAGTGATCGATGATGAAGATGATGCTACTTCACCACCTCCTACTACTGCACGCATCGACACTGCACCAAGTTCGTCTGCACCGCCAACCAACAACGACAACCCTGCTGCTTCACCTACTCATGACGACGAGTAGATGCTCTATGTGTTCAAACCTTTTTGGTCCTTACTGACAAAAGGGGGAGAAGCATATGGGTTGATAGTCTTCAAGCGGGTTCATATGGGCGGTTGCATTATATTCTGCCTCGTGCTTACAACTCTTTCTTTTGAAACATTTGGTTCTTTGAGTTGTAACACCTAAACTTGATGGTCGTCTGCTACTTATTTGCTTTACTGTGATGCGATGATAAATTCCGCATGTGCGATGATAACTTCTGCACTTAGATCATTCTGCAGACATCCATTTTTCATTATGCATGTCATTCCACTTGCTATATCATTTCATGCATGATGAATTATCTTCATAAGTTGAAGTGGATCTCCACAAGTACAACCTGCCATGTGCATTTGCATTCCAAAAGAAAATTACTTATATGCACATCTTCAAGGGGAGCCCTTGCTACTTATGAAGACAATTCCCTATCCTTACAATTTCACATACTTTATCCCCATTGAAAACTTCAACCAGTTTGTCATCAATCACCAAAAGGGGGAGATTGTAAGTGCATCTAGTGCCACCCCTAGTTGGTTTTGGAGTATTAACGACAAAGTTGGTTGAGGGACTAATGCGTTTGTGAGAATTGCAGGATAACGCAGGTAGTGTCCCTCATTGATTCGGTTTACCTACCGGAGATGACCCCTAAAAATGTATGAAGACATTGAAGACAATGGTGGTATGAGAAGATATTCATATTGAAGACTATGACATGAGAAGACATTACATGAAGACTATGGAGCACGAAGACTGTGTGGTTTCGTTGTTTCCTTTTCTTCTTTGTTGAGTCATAGGAACCACCGTACTGTTAAGTGGGGTCCAAGTGAACTAAGTCAGAGTGACTGAAGTGATGCTCAACCCAAATCCTATGTCTTCGAGCGAAGACAATGAGATCAAATCTTATCCAGAGCTGGATGAGTCAGCTTTGCTTGTAGCCCAAGTAAAGTTGCCGCGTGTGTTTGAAATCTGACCGTTGGAACACGTGTCAGTTCCTTAGTGACCCAGGGTCATTTCGGACAAATCAGGTCGGGTTGCCTAGTGGCTATAAATAGCCCACCCCTACACCATAAATTGGTGGCTGCTCAGAGTTTGTGCACGGCTTTTGTCGTTTGAGAGCAACCCACCTCGAAGCATTTGAGAGAGAGAAATCCTTGCGAGGACAAAGCCCAAACACCCAGAGCCAAAGAGTGTTAGGCATCACTGAAATCTTTCTGTCTGTGTGACCTGAAGACTTATTACACTTGAGGACTGTGAATCCTCCAGCCGGTTAGGCATCGCGTTCTGAGCATCCAAGAGTCATTGTGGATTGCCGGTGAACGAAGTCTATGAAGGTTTGGAAGTCTACCTTGAAGACTTACCAGAGTGATTGGGCGAGGACTGGGTGTCCTTAGCTCAAGGGGAATAAGGTGAAGACACGGTCTTCTGAGTTAACTCTCAGCCTCCCTAACCAGACGTACAGTTGTCACAGCAACTGGAACTGGTCCAACAAATCCTGTGTCTTCAACAAGCAACTGGTTCTATTCCTTTCCACCCTTTACTTAAGTTTGTCTTCGTGAAGTCATTGCCTATCTGTGTATCTGTTTGACTTCATTGCTTGACTACTACTGTTGATTAGCTTCGTACTATTTTCCATCCTGATCCTTACTACTTGGCTGCTCTTAGTGCTGTCCTTTCACATCATTCCATACTTGACTATGGCTTTCTTATGGTAGTTTATCTTCCGCTGCATATCAACTAGGTCATTTCTGTTGTTTGTCTTCGAAACTTCTAAGTTTTGAAGACTTACATAAAAATCGCCTATTCACCCCCCCTCTAGTTGATACTAGCACTTTCAGTTCTTTGCTCTATTTATGTGCATCTAGGCCAGATATAATTCTTAGCGTTTGCATGTGTGCCCGATTCCAAGCAGCACCAAAGGAATTGCATCACTTAGTTGTGAAGCGAATTCTTCGATATTTGGCTTACACCCCAACTCTAGGATTATGGTATCCAAAGGGCTCAGAGTTTGATCTAGTTGGATTCTCAGATGCTAATTATGCTGGTGACAAGGTTGATCGCAAGTCCACGTCAAGCACATGTCACTTTCTTGGACGATCTCTTGTCTGATGGTCTTCAAAGAAGTAGAACTGTGTATCCCTCTCCACTTCTGAATCTGAATACATTGTTGTTGGATCTTGCTGTGCTCAGCTTCTATGGATGAAGCAAACTCTCAAGGACTATGGCATCTACCTGAAGCAAGTGACACTCTACTGCGACAATGAAAGTGCCATCAAGATTGCCAACAACCTAGTTCAGCACTCGAAGACAAAGCACATTCAGATCCGTCATCACTTTCTCAGAGATCATGTCATGAAGGAAGATATCGATATCATTCACGTCAACACTGAAGAGCAATTGGTAGATATCTTCACAAAGCCCTTGGATGAGAAAAGGTTTTGCAAGTTGCGGTGTGAGCTAAATATCTTTGAATCCTTAAATGTCCTGTAATTGGACACACATCCTAATGCTTATGCATGTTGATGCCTTAGATGTGCAACACACGAAGTAACGTATATCTTCAATCAATGAAGACATACACTCCAAGTGTGAATACATTAACGCCGAATTTGACTTCGAAGCACCAGATAATTGTGCACCGTGTTTGGGT
Organism: Triticum aestivum; assembly: GCF_018294505.1. Lineage (NCBI taxonomy): Eukaryota > Viridiplantae > Streptophyta > Magnoliopsida > Poales > Poaceae > Triticum > Triticum aestivum. Next base: position 262,293,834 of record NC_057810.1, on the reverse strand, counting down.
CTAATACTTCCTATACGGTGGGTAACGCCACCACCAAAATCTTCTTGAAGTGTTTCATTTGGCATCATGATTGCATAGTCTTCGCATTTGGTTTGTCTTCAACATAGACTTGACCTCATGGTTTATCTTCGCAATGTTGAGTTGGTCTTAGACTATATATGCGTGTTCTGTCCTCTACAACATTCACTTATAGTTGTGTCTTCATACTTGAATTTTTCTGATCTATGTGAATGTGATCGGACCCTAACCCCTTCTGTGCTTCTACCTCAAATTCTATCTATCTAAGTCATATGCATTCTATTGAAACCTGTCAAATGTCTTCACTGAGTCCTTGTCAGCAGAGGACACACAGACAAACATTTAAATCTGTTTTTAATGCCATATCCCTTTGCCTGAATACCGGAGAAGCCAGAATGACCACCCGACAATCCAAGTGTGCATGGGAACATGGAACAACTTCCAATAAGTTGCATGCAGGCCACGTGTCCTTCAGATATGAACTGCCAGGGGCACCTGCATAATTACATTGTGCAGTCCCTTTCCTTATAAATACAAACACCGTGCGGTCATTATCTCTTCTTCCACCTCACCACCTCGCTCAAACCCTAGCGCCTCCGCTAGCTTGCGTTGACGCCGGAGACGAAGCGCTTAGCTGCCGCGACTTCTTCGACGCCGTCCTCACGCCGGTCGCGGACCTCGTCCTCTCTGCCGCCGCCGTAGGTGTCTTCCGCCACCAAATTAGGGCACGGAAGATTGAACAGCTCGACTTCTAACTCTACCTCGTCTAGCAGTTTGTCAACCGTAACTAAATCTCACTTTTTACTTTCTTTTCGATCCATCAAATCCATCCACTTCAACCAAAAGTGGTTTTTATACTTCCAAATCTGGATCTGTCTTTATATGCATCTCATATCATGCTAAGAATATTCACTTATGCTTCATAACTAGTTAGATTCCTCACATGTACTTATTCATGGATTCGTACAAATCTGGAACCAACTCTCTTCAAATAAGTGAATGTCTTTGCTCTATGAGGTCAATGTCTTCAAACTGATTTATCTTCAAAATCTTCTGAGAATGCATATGACCTCTTCTCCTTCCCTCGCACCTCTAATGTTGTCAAAGGTACATGTTCGTGGGAGAATCCCTTGGTTCTCATAGTCTGCATTCATTTGCAGAGTTCTTACAACATCATATTCACTCCCCTGAAGCCAGTTCTTGTCTGACCAGTAGACGGAAGCCTTTCACTGTTCTGAAGCCTATCTGCTTGAATATCATGGCCACAGAAAAGTCTGCTAGGAAAGGTGGCAGGCAACACAGAGGCAACACAGCTCTAGATCTGCCTCTGGATCTGTATGAAATGTACAAAACTGCTCCTGAGGAAAACTACAATCAGCGCAAGACCCGAATCCAATGGATTCAAAGATATTGGGCTGAATAGTGGTTCAAGTACATCTTCGTCACTGCCGAATATGCTGAGAAGAACGCCATCAAGCACCCATGGGGAGATATACTGTACAAGAATCTGCAGCCAAAGTCAAAGCCTGAAGCTACTGCCGAAGGTTTCTATCCATGCATGGTTCAAGGACCAAAGCCTGAGAATGTCGACCCATCATCCATGTTATGGTGTCGCGAAGACAATCTCTTTAAGCGCAACTATCAGTTTGCCAAGGAGTCAGCAACAAAGAATAAGAAGGATCTTGGACTCAACTTCAACCCTGGTCCATCTGCTCCTAGGCAGGATGGCATTCGTGATGCCAATCCAAATGTCATCGGCCCCTTCACCAGCTTCCATGGGCTCCTCTCCCACATTACTGCTCAGAGGGCCACTGTGGAGCAATCAGCTGATGACGCTGACTCCGAAGATACGCCTGCTCCACCGAAGCAAAAGAAAAAGAAGTCAAAAGCTTCGAAGCCCTCTGCCCCACCAAAAGCTTCCATTGTGAAGCCGTTGAAGACTGCCCCTCCTGAACCCAGTGTGCAGTCTAAAGATTTGTCTCGTGTCTCCAAGAAGACTGAGAAGACCAAGAAAACCAAGAAGCCCATGAAGATTTCTGGGCATGAACTGACTCCTGTTCCCATTCTGCGCAACGAGGAAGACACCATTGATCTGTCTAGTGATGAAGATCTTGGTGATGAAGCACTTGAGATGTTGATCAAGAGCAAGCAAGAGGTGGAGATCTTCAATGATCTGCCCCTCTTTGACATTGATATCCTGAACAACTTTATTGATGAGTGGTTTGATGACCAGAGTATCAGTATTGATGATCTTCAACTGCCTGTGGACATAAGCGTCACGTTTCACGGAGCCATTAATAATGAGTTGGCCTTGGCTTAGAAAATTGTCGAGCTCACGAACAAGATTGACTATGAGAAGGCGCATTTCAAGAAGAATATGCCCAAGCTCAGTGTGGCTGATGTGCAGAACTTCAAGAAGATGCTACATGATCTGAAGGAACAATTCCACAAGAAGCGTGAAGAAGCAAAAGGATCACGAGAACAAATGAAGTACTTTGCATAGAAATGTGTTCAAGCTCATAATGAAGCTGAGAAGCGAAAGGCTCTTGGGCGTCCTGGCATCGACCCCCAAATGGCTGCCAAACAAAAGAAGAAGTCTGCTGCAGCCCAATCTGAAGCATCAAGGCAGGAAGAACCTCGCATTGTCTTCCCTGCCAGTATGACTGGCTCGAAGCCTAAGGTCACCTCAGTAGCTTCAGAGCTGAAGAAAACAAGGGTAGCTGAAGCCGAAGCCAGGAAGCACAAGCACAAAGATAATTCTAATGATGCCCCATCCAAGAAGAAATTGAAGACAAAGTCTTCAAAGAAAGAGCGTGCTGCAGCCACTGAGCCCCTCATTGTTGAACCCATTTCTGTTGCTCTTCCCGCCTCAACCAACCAAGAGCGTCGTCTTGTAATCCATGAGCCTGCTTCCACCGAGGCTCCAGAAAGTGAAGAAGTTCCAGCTGTTGACCCCATCACAGCTGAAGACACTGGTCATGAAGACAATGTTGTTGATGATGTAGTTCTTCCTCAGCTCGAGCCCCAGTCGGTATCATCGCCTGCTCCAACAAGCAGTGAACTTATCAGCATTGGTCGTTCATTGACACCAATTGCTCAAGATGACTCATGGGCCGAGCGCCAACAGAAAGACACCCCAGTACATGATGAGACACCAAGAACACCACCACCTCAAGTCACCACTCTCGTGCTTGACGACGACAACTACATGGTACAGACCACTCCCTCACCAAAGGCGTCGCCCGCATTTCGCAGGCTTCACAAAGGCCCCAGGCCACAGGTCGCCATGTCGAGCATTCCAGAAGGGGAAGTGCACCAAAGCTCAATCGCACGTCAAGTGTTTCCTGAAGCCACCCCTACTATGAATGCCTTTGTGTCTGAAGCCAAATTCGCTGAAGACATTCCGGTTGCATCAGCCGATGAAGATAATGAAGAAGAAAGAGAAGAAGAAAGAGTTGCCACACCCCCATCTACTGATCAAGTCATTCTCGAGGAGAATGTGATCGTGCCCGACCCTCCAGTCCTTGAACAAATGGAGGTTGAAAATACTGAGGCTGCCACCAACACCACTACTGAAGCCAATGACTCAGTCATGGCTGAAGACAATGTGGAGCCTGAAGCTAATGTGGATACTGAAGCCACCGTGACGCCTACCATCTCGGATGCCACCGTTCCTCCTCCAAGGCCTCACACCACAGGACAGGCCTACAATCATGGTCAACTTGTCACTGTTAGATGGCCTATTTTGGTTCCTCCCACTACTCCCGGACCACAGTATGACTATCATGTGGAGCAGAGGCCTCAAGTTCAGAAGTCCAAACCTAGATTGCCAAGGCTTCCAGGTGCTGCAACTTCACAGGGTTCTTTCAGTGTGCATAGCTTCAAAGAGCACAATACCTTCTTTGACAGTGCCAAGAATCCTTATTCGAAGCCAAAGATCTCATCCGACAGATTCTGGAGTTATCAACAACGAAGCTATTACTCATGCATCCTCTACAACCAAGGGCGGATCTTTCCACACATGCGTCTGGATTGTGAAGCCATAGCTGGGCTGCCCTATCTTGAAGAAGCTCTTGACTGCTTTCGGGATGTTGGTCTTCTGCCTTTTGTGACCGACAAAGAACACTAGAATGAAGAGCTTCTGCTGCAGTTCTATGCCACACACCATATTCGTGGCTACAACAGGGATCCGAAGACATGGATCCTTGAGTGGATGTCGGGTGATGTACATCACGAAGCCAAAGCTCAAGACATTATCGAGCTTACTTCCCTGCCCACTCCAGGTGAGTTATACAAACTTGGTTGTCAGCTTCATAGAGATGAACTATAGAGTATCTTTCAGAGGCCCGAACCAAACATGAGTGAGATGCTCAGTATGATGAAGCCATTGCCTCAAGATGCTGAATACCCTAAGAAGTTCTTTGTGAAGGACCTCGAGTACTTGCCACGCACAGTGTACCATATTCTGAGGTGTACTCTATGGCCGAACAAGGGACATTCTTCTGAAGCTAAACTTGAAGGAGCCATGAAGACTTTGATATTCTATATCATCAATCGCATTAGATTCAACACCCAGGATTTCTTCATCAGATAACTTGCTGCTTCTGGGATTGATCTATTTGGCCTGAAGTTCTATGCTCCATGAGTGATGTGCCTAATCAAGCTTCATTCCACCATTGACTATCAGCCCTCAGCCATCTACCCCGAGCCTGCCAAGAAGCCTCTACATCTTTAGAATAATGAACATCAAAGCTTCACGCAACCAATCGAAGGAATTCTTGTCCCCAATGTTGCAACCGCCGCTTATCCTCTCGCTGGAAATATGAGAGTGCCACATCATGCCAACACTGAAGCCACTGTAAGTACGATTGCCCAAAGGCCTCGGAAGCGTTCTTGTGTACTCAATGACCGAGAGCTTCTTGTGGCCTTGCATCAGAAACAGGATAAGCATCACGACTGGCTAAAGCGTCAAATGTGGATTCTCTTGGTGGATGTCAATCGCATTCGCAACTTGGCCACCAAGAACTCGTTTGTTGCACATGAAGCCTGTAGGCGGTCCTAGAAGAGCCTTGATGTCTACTACACAACCTTCTTCTTGTAGACGTTGTTGGGCCTCCAAGTGCAGGGTTTGTAGGACAGTAGTAAATTTCCCTCAAGTGGATGACCTAAGGTTTATCAATCCGTGGGAGGCGTAGGATGAAGATGGTCTCTCTCAAGCAACCCTGCAACCAAATAACAAAGAGTCTCTTGTGTCCCCAACACACCCAATACAATGGTAAATTGTATAGGTGCACTAGTTCGGTGAAGAGATGGTGATACAAGTGCAATATGGATGGTAGATATAGGTTTTTGTAATCTGAAAATATAAAAACAGCAAGGTAACTAATGATAAAAGTAAGCGTAAACGGTATTGCAATGGTAGGAAACAAGGCCTAAGGTTCATACTTTCACTAGTGCAAGTTCTCTCAACAATAATAACATAATTGGATCATATAACTATCCCTCAACATGCAACAAAGAGTCACTCCAAAGCCACTAATAGTGGAGAACAAACGAAGAGATTATGGTAGGGTACGAAACCACCTCAAAGTTATCCTTACTACTCAATCTATTCAAGAGTCCGTAGTAAAATAACGTGAAGCTATTCTTTCCGTTCAATCTATCATGGAGTTCATACTAGAATAACACCTTAAGACACAAATCAACCAAAACCCTAATCTCACCTAGATACTCCATTGTCACCTCAAGTATCCGTGGGCATGATTATACAATATGCATCACACAATCTCAGATTCATCTATTCAACCAACACAAAGTACTTCAAAGAGTGCCCCAAAGTTTCTACCGAAGAGTCAAGACGAAAATGTGTGCCAACCCCTATGCATAGGTTCATGGGCAGAACCCGCAAGTTGATCACCAAAACATACATCAAGTGGATCACGTGATATCCCATTGTCACCACAGATAAGCACGGCAAGACATACATCAAGTGTTCACAAATCATTAAAGACTCAATCCGATAAGATAACTTCAAGAGGATAACTCAACTCATCATAAGAGAGTAGATGGGGAGAAACATCATAAGATCCAACTATAATAGGAAAGCTCGCGATACATCAAGATCGTGCCATAGAGAGAATACGAGAGAGAGAGAGAGAGATCAAACACATAGCTACTGGTACATACCCTCAGCCCCGAGGGTGAACTACTCCCTCCTCGTCATGGAGAGCGCCGGGATGATGAAGATGGCCACCTGTGAGGGATCCCCCCCCCTCCGGCAGGGTGCCGGAACAGGCTCCCGAGAGGTTTTTGGTGGCTACAGAGGCTTGCGGCGGCGGAACTCCCGATCTATTGTTCTCTTCGATGTTTTTAGGGTATGTGGGAATATATAGGCAAAAGAAGTCGGTCGGGGGAGCCTCGAGGGGCCCACGAGACAGGGGACACGCCCAGTAGGGGGGCGCCCCCCACCCTCGTGGCCACCTTGAAGCTTCCTTGACTTCAACTCCAAGTCTCCTGGATCACGTTCGTTCCAAAAATCACGCTGCCGAAGGTTTCATCACGTTTGGACTCCATTTGATATTCCTTTTCTTCGAAACACTGAAATAGGCAAGAAAACAGCAATATGAGTTGGGCCTCCGGTTAATAGGTTAGTCCCAAAAATAATATAAAAGTGTATAATAAAGCCCATAAACATTCAAAACAAATAATAAAATAGCATGAATGCTTCATAAATTATAGATACGTTGGAGACGTATCAGCATCCCCAAGCTTAATTCCTGCTCGTCCTCGAGTAGGTAAATGATAAAAGAAAGAATTTATGAAGTGTGAATGCTAGCAGGTGCACAAGTTTGATCAATGATAATTTCATTCACCTTTTCTAGCATGATTATATGTCATAACAGTAGTTCATCTCATAAAACTTCTCAAGATCAAGTAACAAGCTATTCACATGTTAAAGCATAGACCATAAACTTTCTTGAAAACTAGCAAACTATGTTCTCAGTCATCAAACAATTGCAATTCATCTTATTTTCAAGAAGGGTCTATGTCAGAGCTTTGATTTAGCAAACTTCACATACTCAACTATCATATAGTCTTCTACAATTGCTAACACTCACGCGATACTTATGGTTATGGAGTTTTAATTGGACACTAAGAAAGATAGGGGCTTATAATTTCGCCTCCCAATGTATTCACCTTTGGGTGATGTCCACAATAATAGTTCATGCTAACTTACATCAATTGGATATATATATCAGGATCTTTCCAACACGAGGTGCTTGCCAAAGGATAAAATGAAAAAGGGAAAGGTGAAGATCACCTTGACTCTTGCATAAAGTAAAAGATAGGCCCTTCGCAGAGGGAAGCAGGGATTTGCAGAGGTGCCAGAGCTCGATTTTGAAATAGAGATAAATAATTTTGAGAGGTATGATCTCATTGTCAACATAACAACCAAGAGTTCCCAATATCTTCCATACTACATACATTATAGGCGGTTCCCAAACAGAATGGCAAAGTTTTTACTCCCCTTCCACCAACAATCACCACTCCACGGCCATCCGAAACAATAGGGTACCGTCCATAGCAACAACAGTCCTGGGGGAGTTTTGTTTGCAATTACTTTTGATTTTATTTTTATCTTTTGATCATGGGACTGGGCATCCCAGTTACCAGCCATTTTTCTCGTGAATGATGAGCGGAGTCCACTCATCTTGAGAATAACCCACCTAGCATGGAAGATACTGATAGCCCCTAGTCGCTACATGAGCGATTCGGGCATACAAAACAGATTATTATTTGAAGGTTTAGAGTTTGGCACATGCAAATTTACTTGGAACGGCAGGTAAATACCGCATATAGGTAGGTATGGTGGACACTCATGGCAAAAACTGGGTTTAAGGATATTTAGAAGCACAAGTAGTATCTCTACTTGGTGCAAGGAATTTTGGCTAGCATGAGGGGGGAAGGCAAGCTCAACATGTTTGAATGATCCATGACAATATACTTTAACTGAGATGTGAGAAAACATAACCCATTACACTATCTTCCTTGTCCAACATCAACTCTTTAGCACGCCATACTTAATGAGTGCTCACAATTATAAAAGATGTCTAGGATAGTATATTTATATGTGAAATCTCTCTTCCTTAAATATTCTTTCATGAATTGTTCAAGTGACCAATACAATGCTTTCTAACCTTCAATAAATTTACAACCTCTACTTCTTAGATGTGAAGTCATTACTCCCCATGGGATAAGCAAATGAAACATATATAATTTCAGATTTATGACATTCAACTCATTCAACCATTTACTCATAGGATATAAGTGAAGCACACGAGTAAATGACAAACTACTCCAAAAAGATATAAGTGAAGATCAATGAGTAGCTAAATAATTGTGTAACTATGTGAAGACTCTCTCTCATTTAAGAATTCCAGATCTTGATATTTCATTCAAACAGGAAGCATAGCAAAATAAAATGATATTGCAAGGATAGCACGACTCATGTGAATAAGCAAAAACTTAGGCTCAACCGATACTAACCGATAATTGTTGAAGAAGAAAGGTGGGATGCCTAACGGGGCATCCCCAAGCTTGGATGCTTGAGAATTCTTGAAATATTACCTTGGGGTGCCTTGGGCATCCCCAAGCTTGAGCTTTTGTGTCTCCTTAATTCTTTTTATGTCTCGGTTTCCTAAATCTCAAAAACTTCATCCACACCAAACTCAACAAGAACTCGTGAGATAAGTTAGTATAAACCAATGCAAAAACCTTATCATTTTCTACTGTAAAAAATCACTAAAATTATTATTAAACATTGCATACTAAATTTCTCTGCATATTTAATACTCCTATCCTTAAATAGAATCATTAAACAAGCAAACATATGCAAACAATACAAACATAACAGCAATCTGCCAAAACAGTACAGTCTGTAAAGAATGCAAGATTCATCATACTTCCCTAACTCCAAAAATTATGAGAAAAATATTATGCTGTAGAATATTTATCAGAGCTCAATATGCAAAAAGTTTCAACATTATAACATTCTCTGACTTTTCTAGGGAATTTTTGCAACAGCGGTAAACTTTCTATTTTCAAATAGCAACATGTATACTTGCAAAATAAGCATGGTAAAGGCTATCCTTGACATTTTTATTTAAAATATAGATGCAAAACATTATTCTAAATAACAGTAAGAAAATACTAACAAAATAAAATGACGCTCCAAGCAAAACACATATCATGTGGTGAATAAAAATATAGCTCCAAGTAAAGTTACCGATGAACGAAGACGAAAGAGGGGATGCCATCCGGGGCATCCCCAAGCTTAGGCTCTTCGTTGTCCTTGAATATAACCTTGGGGTGCCTTGGGAATCCCCAAGCTTAGGCTCTTTCCACTCCTTATTCCATAGTCCATCGAATCTTTACCCAAAACTTGAAAACTTCACAACACAAAACTCAACAGAAAACTCGTAAGCTCCGTTAGTATAAGAAAATAAAACCAACACTTAGGTACTATAATGAACTCATTCTAAATTCATATTGGTGTAATATCTACTGTATTACAACTTATCTATGGTTCATACTACTTAATACTAGCCATAGATGCATCAAAATAAGCAAACAACACACGAAAAACAGAATCTGTCAAAAACAGAACAGTCTGTAGTAATCTGTATCAAACGTATACTTCTGGAACTCCAAAAATCCCACCAAATTAGTAAGACCTAAAAAATTTGTGTAACAATCCATAGCAAAAAGAATCAGATCCGAAGCACGTTTCTGTGTATTAACAAAACTAATTTATTGGATGCAAAAGTTTCTGATTTTCAGCAGGATCAACACAACTATCACCAAAAGCCATCCTAAAGGTCTTACTTGGCACTTTATTGAAACAAAATCTATAAAACATGATTACTACAGTAGCATAATCATTTGAACACAAAAAACAGTAAGGATAAATATTGGGTTGTCTCCCAACAAGCACTTTTCTTTAATGCCTTTCTAGCTAGGCATGATGATGACAATGATGCTCACATAAAAGATAAAAATTGAAACATAATGGGAGCATCATGAAGCATATGACTAGCACATTTAAGTCTAACCCACTTCCTATGCATAGGGATTTTGTGATCAAACAACTTATGATAACAATAATCAACTAGCATAGGAAGGCTAAACAAGCATAACTTTAAAATTTTAAGCACATAGACAGGAAACTTGACATTATTGCAATTCCTACAAGCATATGTTCCTCCCTCATAATAATTTTCAGTAGCATCATGAATGATATCAACAATATAACCAGCACATAAAGCATTCTTTTCATGATCTACAAGCATAGAAAATTTACTACTCTCCACGTAGGCAAATTTCTTCTCATGAATAGTAGTGGGAGCGAACTCAACAAAATAATTATCATGTGAGGCATAATCCAATTGAAAACTAAAATCATGATGACAAGTTTCATGGTTATCATTATTCCTAATAGCATATAAGTCATCACAATAATCATCATAGATAGCAACTTTGTTATCATAATCAATTGGAACCTCTTCCGAAATAGTGGAATCATCACTAAATAAAGTTGACACTCTTCCAAATCCACTTTCATGTTCATCACAATAAGATTCAACATCCTCCAAAATAGTGGGATCACTACTTCCTAAAGTTGACACTCTTCCAAACCCACTTTCAATATAATCATCATAAATAGGAGGCATGCTTTCATCATAACAACTTTGCATATCAAAACTTGGGGGACAAAAATTATCATATTCATCAAACATAGCTTCCAAGAATACATACTAACAACATTGCAATCATGCTCATAATACAAAGATCATACTAACTTGTGGCTTTGCGTATCATTAGCATCATGGGTATTCAAAGAATACATACTAACATCATTGCAATCATGCTCATCATACAAAGATCTAGTACCAAAAATTCTAATGCATTCTTCTTCTAGCACTTGAGCACAATTTTCCTTTCCATCATTCTTACGAAATATATTAAAAAGATGAAGCATATGAGGAAAACTCAATTCCATTTTTTGTAGTTTTCTTTTATAGACTAAACTAGTGATAAAACAAGAAAAAAAGATTCGATTGCAAGATCTAAAGGTATATCTTCAAGCACTCACCTCCTGGCAACGGCGCCAGAAAAGAGCTTGATGTCTACTACACAACCTTCTTCTTGTAGACGTTGTTGGGCCTCCAAGTGCAGAGGTTTGTAGGACAGTAGCAAATTTCCCTCAAGTGGATGACCTAAGGTTTATCAATCCGTGGGAGGCGTAGGATGAAGATGGTCTCTCTCAAGCAACCCTGCAACCAAATAACAAAGAGTCTCTTGTGTCCCCAACACACCCAATACAATGGTAAATTGTATAGGTGCACTAGTTCGGTGAAGAGATGGTGATACAAGTGCAATATGGATGGTAGATATAGGTTTTTGTAATCTGAAAATATAAAAACAGCAAGGTAACTAATGATAAAAGTAAGCGTAAACGGTATTGCAATGGTTGGAAACAAGGCCTAAGGTTCATACTTTCACTAGTGCAAGTTCTCTCAACAATAATAACATAATTGGATCATATAACTATCCCTCAACATGCAACAAAGAGTCACTCCAAAGCCACACACAGCGGAGAACAAACGAAGAGATTATGGTAGGGTACGAAACCACCCCAAAGTTATCCTTTCTGCTCAATCTATTCAAGAGTCCGTAGTAAAATAACGTGAAGCTATTCTTTCCGTTCAATATATCATAGAGTTCATACTAGAATAACACCTTAAGGCACAAATCAACCAAAACCCTAATGTCACCTAGATACTCCATTGTCACCTCAAGTATCCATGGGCGTGATTATACGATATGCATTCCACAATCTCAGATTCATCTCTTCAACCAACACAAAGTACTTCAAAGAGTGCCCCAAAGTTTCTACCAAAGAGTCAAGACGAAAACGTGTGCCAACCCCTATGCATAGGTTCATGGGCGGAACCCGCAAGTTGATCACATAAATATGCATCAAGTGGATCACGTGATATCCCATTGTCACCACAGATAAGCACGACAAGACATACATCAAGTGTTCTCAAATCATTAAAGACTCAATCCGATAAGATAACTTCAAGAGGAAAACTCAACTCATCACAAGAGAGTAGAGGGGGGGAGAAACATCATAAGATCCAACTATAATAGCAAAGCTCGCAATACATCAAGATCGTACCATAGAGAGAACACGAGAGAGAGAGAGATCAAACACATAGCTACTGGTACATACCCTCAGCCCCGAGGGTGAACTACTCCCTCCTCGTCATGGAGAGCGCTGGGATGATGAAGATGGCCACCAGTGAGGGATCCCCCCTCCGGCAGGGTGCCGGAACAGGCTCCCGAGAGGTTTTTGGTGGCTACAGAGGCTTGCGGCGGCGAAACTCCTGATATATTGTTCTCTTCGATGTTTTTAGGGTATATGGGAATATATAGGCAAAAGAAGTCGATCGGGGGAGCCTCAAGGGGCCCACGAGACAGGGGGCGCGCCAAGTAGAGGGGGCGCGCCCCCCACCCTCGTGACCACCTCTAAGCTTCCTTGAGTTCAACTCCAAGTCTCCTGGATCACGTTCGTTCCAAAAATCACGCTCCGAAGGTTTCATTCCGTTTGGACTCCGTTTGATATTCCTTTTCTTCGAAACACTGAAATAGGCAAGAAAACAGCAATATGGGTTGGGCCTCCGGTTAATAGGTTAGTCCCAAAAATAATATAAAAGTGTATAATAAAGCCCATAAACATTCAAAATAGATAATAAAATAGCATGAATGCTTCATAAATTATAGATACTTTGGAGACATATCAAGCCTCACAATGCTCTATCCTGAAGACGATCTTCGCGAAGATGGCTTCACAGAGAATTTCAAGTTTGATTCCAGGCCTCCACCAAATGCAAGCTAGCGTCGCACCCCGTCTATTGAAGACTCTGAACATTCGTCTTCGGCTACAACAGTTGTTGCGAGAGTCATCGATGAAGAAGACGACGCCACTTCACCGACCATGGTTGCACTGCATCTCGACACTGCATCAGGCCCGTCTGCACCACCAAACTCCAACGTCGACCCTGCTCCATCATCCACTCCAGATGGGAACGAGTAGATACTCTATTTCTTCAAACCTTTTTGTTCATTCCTCACAAAAGGGGGAGAAGCTTATGAGTTGATAGTCTTCAAGCGGGTCCTTATGGGTGGTTGCATTATTTTTTGCTAAGTCTTTAAAACTCTCATCTTTTGAAACAATTTGGTTCTTTGAGTTGTAACACTTAAACTCGATCGTCGTATGTTACTCTTTCTACTACCTTGTGATGCGATGATAAATTCCGCATGAAGCCACTCCGAAGACGTCCATTTTTCATTATGCATGTCATTATCTTCGTTATCTCTTAATATGGATGATGAATTGTCTTCATAAATTGAAAAGGATCTCCATAAAGTAAAACCTGCCATGTGCATTTGCATTCAAAAGCAAACTACTTATATGCACATCTACAGGGGGAGCCTTTTGCTACTTATGAAGACAATGCCTTAATCCTTAACTTTCACATACTTTTATCCCTGTTGAAAACTTCAACAAGTTTGTCCTCAATCACCAAAAAGGGGGAGATTGTAAGTTCATCTAGTGCCACCCGTAGTTGGTTTTGGAGTATTGACGACAAACTTGGTTGAGGGACTAATGTGTTTGTGAGAATTACAGGATAACACAGGTAGTACTCCCTTATTGATTCGGTTTACCTACCAGAGATGACCCCTAAAAATATGTGAAGACATTGAAGACAATGGTGGTCTGTGAAGATATTCATGGTGAAGATTATGATATGAGAAGACATTCACATGAAGACTATGGAGTGCGAAGACATAGTTGTTTCATTGCTTCTTTTCTTCTTTGTTGAGTCATAGGAACCATCGTACTGTTAAGTGGGGTCCAAGTGAACAAAGTCATATGCTCAACCAAATCCTATGTCTTCGAGCAAAGACAATGAGAGCAAATCTTATCCAGAGTTGGATGAGTTAGGTTTAATTGTAGCCCAAGTAATGTTGTCGTGTGTGTTTGCAATCTGACCGTTGGACATGTGTCAGATAATTAGTGACCCGGGGTCATTTCGGAAAAATCAGGTCGGGTTGCCTCCTGGCTATAAATAGCCCACCCCCTACACCATAAATTGGTGGATGCTCAGAGTTAGTGCACGGCTTTTGTCGTTTGAGAGCAACCCACCTTCGAAGCATTTGAGAGAGAGATCCTTGCAAGGACAAAGCCCAAACCACCCAGAGCCAAAGAGTGTTAGGCATCATTGAAGTCTTTCTGTCCGCGTGATCTGAAGACTTGTTACACTTGAGGATTGTGAATCCTCCAGCTTGTTAGGCGTCACGTTCTGAGCATCCAAGAGCCATTGTGGATTGCTAGTGAACGAAGTTTGTGAAGGTTTGGAAGTCTACCTTGAAGACTTTCCAGAGTGATTGGGCAAGGACTAAGTGTTCTTAGCTCAAGGGGAATAAGGTGAAGACGCGTTCTTCTGAGTTAAATCTCAGCCTCCCTAACCAGACGTACAGTTGTCACAGCAACTGGAACTGGTCTACCAAATCCTTGTCTTCACCAAGTAACTGGTTCTATCCTTCCCTTCCCTTTACATATTGTTTGTCTTCGTGAAGTCATTGCTTAGTTGTATGATCTGAGTGTCGTCACTGCTTGAAGACTGTTTACTGTTTGGCTTCATACTATCTTCCATCCTAATCCATACTACCTAGTTGTTGATAGTCTTCGTGCTTTCACTTTATTGCTTACTTGACTAGGGCGTGTCTAGTGTAGTCTACCTCCGCTGCATATCAATAGGTTCATTTCTACTGTTTGTCTTCAAATCCCTCGTGTTTTGAAGACTTTCATTAAAATCACCTATTCGCCCCCCTCTAGTCGATAACTAGCACTTTCAGAGCAGCCGGGGAGATTTGGCCCTACCCGCCGGCCATGAAGCCTAGCTGGACGGAGCATCGTCAAGGACCAGACCAGATGGGACCAGTGGCGCCGGCTCGCTGGAGGAACCCTAACGCTGTAGGCAGGGGATCAAGGTAGAGGGAAAGGGGAGAGGAGATGCAAGCGGGCAGGGCAATGAACGCTTGCGTTTTTGTTTTTACTTGAGGGTCAGGTGTGACGCGGGCGTGAGCAGTGGCATTTTGAGTGTAATATAGGCTGACAACAGAGTCATTTCACTATTTCCCTTCCCTTTAATTTTTAGTGAGCTTTTACCGGAAACACCCCCCTCCAAAGCGAAATAAGTTAAGCCCAAGCCTGTAACTCAAAAATGACTTCTTTACATCTTTTATGGCTTATTTTGACAATAAGTTCTGAAAAGGCAGAAAATAACTGGCCCTTAACCTGCAATTCAATTTTGCGTGCATTGATGAATCACTCATGCCTACTATAGTGTACATTTAGGCATCATCATACATGGTATAACCTAATACATGTGCATTTCATTATAGAATCTGAAATATGCAATGTTTATGTTAGTTCATACGTTGCACATGTTATTTAAATGCCCCTCAAATCTGGTCAGTCAAGTGATGGTCTTTAAGCCTCCTTCTTTGCTTCTTTTCTTGACATTTAAGATTTGCTCACACATCTGTTCAATTGGTTGTTTGTATCAGCCAGACATACTAGGACTGTTTGCTTTGATTACTTACTGTTCTTGACCTAACACTCTAACAGAGCTTGTCAATGATTTAAACACTAAGGGTTGTTGTAGTGGGGGCTTGTCTAACTCACAGGTGACATAAAGGTTTGGCTGTAGACTAAAGTAGGCTCTCCGAGAGTACCTGGAGATCCAGTTTGAAGGTATGCCTAGTTTTTACATAGTGCACACATAGTAAATGCTCATTTCATTGTGTGCAAGAGATGTGGCATGTTTCATTATGTGGTGTTGTTTTTTTATAATCTCATCCTTTTGTGTCGTTCACAGACTGGAAAGTATGCATATTTATATTCTAAGGAGACGAGTAACTAGTTTGTGTCACCTTGAAAGGGGGTGCAATGAAGATACGATTGAGGATTTCCAAGTACAAGATGTCAGGAAGGAGGCTTGCACGAGAAGGAGGAGCAGCGTTGAGCCTGTTCAACCAGTTAAGGTAAGTCATTGTATTACAATTACCAGGACATCCTATTTGTTTGACATTGTGCTTGCGTAGGGTTCTTCACCTGTGACCCAGTCATTGGGCCATTGATTAAAACCCCCTCCACTCACTACTATATGATGTTCTAACTTTTTTGTAAATCAGATGTATGTAAACACATTTTAATGTGTCCATTCACTCATTACGGATGTGGTCTATTTTTAAATATCTAAAACATCTTATAGTAGTGAACAGTGCAAAACTGCTTCCTGCCATGGTAGAGTTATCGATGTAATAAATGTCATAACCAAACGCATATTCACATCATTAGCCTCCCTATCATTACTAGGATATTGATTACATACTAGTCGAGATACTTCATAGGGGGCAAACAATATTACATTACTTGTTCCTTTATATAGTAAATGTAACTAGGCCATGGATCTTATTGAGGCGTGCATGTATGCATGCTACCAACTCAATTGTTCAATTGCTTGTTTGTTTCAGGCATAGTTAAATTGCTCTCTTCAATTGCTTTATTTGTCCTCAGTTAATGAAATGCCAAACAATGATGCCTGATGTTGGGTACTTGTATAACTATTAGTTGACATAATTAAAGGCCTTACCATTTAATTACTCTGGCGAAGTGTGCTGAAGCTTTGAAGTCTATTAACCAACTATTATTGCATAAGGCTCACAATCTAGTTTATACTAGGCTAATGATTGCATAGTTTTGCTTGATGTAGTAGATTTGTATGAATCCCTCTGTTGTTCATTATGCTCCCTATGACTTTAATTGAGCTACAGAATGACCAACTTGTTGCTTACTTATACGCAACGTGCTGTCTAAATTTGTAATATGTCTGTGTTTTGGATTTGGCCCCAACATCATGCTCCTCTGGTGAGCTAAGAGAGATTTTTGTATGCGGGCTGCACAGACTATCATTTTTATAATTTTTAAAATATCACCTGCTTATACTTCATGACGTGTAACATTATTGTTAGTTCTGTTTTGCCATGTACAAAATAGTCTGTCTTGCTCGCTTCACTGTTTTAACTATATTTTTGCCTAGTCATGTGTACTTACAGAAACATTTCAGGATGAAGTGACATCAACATAAAGATCTATGAGTAGTGCGGCATGGCTGTTACCAAATGATTATGGATTAGAATTGGAATGTGTTGATGCTCTCGAGCATGAACTAGATGTGGCAAGACAACATGTACATGATTCTCAATATGCAATCAACAAGTTGAGACTGGACTTGCAGGTATTAGATGCAGGAGTCAAACAAATGAAACGAGACACTCAGGTAACCATGAAGGAATCGAAGATTTTGCGGACTGAAATTTGTGCCAGCTGAATCCGGTCAATCCTATTTTTTAATGAGATTATAGCTCAAATGGTAAGTTCTGTTGGTGCGTGTCCATGATGTATGAGCTTTATTTGCCCAGTGCATGTAATTTGCTGTTTGTGTATGCTTTATTATCACTGGTGCCGAAGTATAGTGCCATGTAGGTATAATCGGCTGTAACTTCTTTATTGTATAGTGTAGGATTATTCTACGTTTCTATGCCTTTGTCTTTTTATTGTATAGTGTATGTCTTTTAGAGGCGATACTATAGAGTAGGATAATTCTTTGAATATGCTATATCGTAGAAACGGGGGCCAACACGCCCAAACATTTCCTGTAAGCCATACAAGCGACAAACATGCATAGTTAAAGTGTTCCTTAATTGGGCTGGTCAAAATAATATTGAGTGGATCCCCAATATGTGGCCCACCGTAACAACGGCTCTTAGCAGGCCGTTAACAGTCCGAAAGCTCGATAGGGCCATATAAATGGAAACGGCCTGCGGGCCTCTAGCAGGCCGAAATAAATGTTAATTTTGTCTCACCTTTTACTTTATGAGCCAGTAAGAGGCCGAAAGTGTTATGGGTGAGAGAAGGCCCAATTTGCAAACTAGGCTTTTAACAGGTCGAAAGTCGCGTCGGGCTGAAATTTTGCCCTGTGGAACATGGGCCCCTAATGGACCCAAAGTCAAAGGCCCAACTGTTGTGCGGGCTATTAACAGGCTGAAAGACAAAATGGGCTAGGAATTAACCCATTAACTAAATGGGTAGAGGAGACCTAAAGTCACAACGGGCTAGAATTGGCCCAACTGCAGAATGTGCCAAGAAAAGGCCAAAAGACGTTCCCGGCCGTTAATGGGCTAGAACTGATGATGGGCTGCTAACAGGCCAAAAGAAGCTCAGGCCGTAATTGGGCCCAAAGACATAGCGGGACGTTAACGGGCTGAAACTGACGATGGGCTAGAAATTGTCAAATCTAAAGTGGACCTTTCATGAGCCGATTCTGTGTAACTTGTATGGGCCGTGCTTGTGAATGAGCCTGACTCAAGTAAGCCGCTAATGGGCTGGCCCGCTTATTTTGACAGGCCCGACCTTTTAACCTGAATGGCACACTGTTGGGCCGAGACACGTGTCGACGTATCATAGGCGTGTCCCGTCCATTCGCTAGACGACAACTGTCCGAACGTTGGGCCGACACGTGGATTTGCCGTCGAATGAGAATTTTACACGTGGAAAATCCCCATTGGTTCGGGCGGTTAACGGGTTATCGAATCCAAAACCGGACCCGATAGCTTAACGGCGACCCGTTATGGTGGATGCCACGTGTCGGTTATCCTTGACGAAAGCACTTCCATGACGTGTCATTTATCGTCATGAAAGTGGACACTTCCGTGATGATAATTTGGTAATGTCATGGAACACTTCTACGACAACACAGGTATGACTATCTTGATTCTGTCATAAAATCATCATGGATGTACATGCATGACAGAAAACGTAACCTACTGTGACAAACACGTATCATCACGGAAGTGTATTTTTTAGTGATCTCTTGGTTGTTATGTTGACAATGAAAGCATACCTGAGAGGTGGTCATCAGCGAAATTATGATATGTGGTTGTCATGATCGTATTTTAGTTATGTTAATGAATTCAGTGGGTTATACTTCATACCTGTTTTGCACATGATTCAGTGTTTGGTTTGCATGATCCAGTGTCCTACATAGAAAAGAAAGAACACAAATCATGTTATGGGGATCTTATCTAGTACTTACATATCCTAAATATCTGCGAGTTGTATTGTTCTCAGGTGCAACTATGGAGTAAATTGAATAAAACCACCACTTTGAGGGTTAGGTTTGCGAAAAACACTAGGATACATTTTCTCTACAGAAGACACCACATCTTGCGTAATTGTTTTGCAAAAACCACTGATCGGCGGATCTGGCCCTGTTAAGTGAGATTATGACAGGTGGATCCCATTTTTGCATACGTGGCGTAACGGGCTCCAGCCAAACGATGTTAGGCGGGACACGGGGTCCACCTGTCAGTTGGGTCTTCTCCTCCAATTCTTCTTTCTTCCTCTCATCGAAAAGTCTTTTCTATCAAAAATAAATAAATGAAAAGACCTCCACTTTCTCACCGCCACCGGTCAAATCCGTCGCGAGCTCTTCCCTGAGGTGAGGTGCTGCAGCCACATCTCCTCCTCTGGCTGAGCCGCCTGCACCCTGGCCGAACCCCCTCCTCCTCTGGTTGCCAGAGCGTCGCCTCGGCCCTCCTGCACTCTTATTTCCCGGCTCCGACCACGAACTCCCTCCTTGGAGCCGAGCTCGCCCGCCACGGTGCGCCAACGAGCAGAGGGAATTCGGCGATGCAAGGTGAGCCCTGTACGTGCACGTCATTCAGTTGCATCGTGGGATTTTAGCGACGCCACGGGCTCCTTGACGCTTTCCCGCGGGCTCCTTGACGATGCCAGCATGGCCATGCCGCCCACCGGCGTCACCGGCGCCCGGCGGCCCCTGCGGCTCCTCTCCCCTCTCTCTATTCCTCCCGGCCGGCTGGATCGCAGCCTCGAGTCGCAGCCGCTGAACCACAACGTTGCGGGCGAGCGCCGTGGACGCCTCCGCCTTGCCCGCGTAGCCACGCCGCCCGCCGACGACCATCTCCACGGCCACCGCCCCAAGCATCCACGACTTTCTGCGCCACAGCCACTCCTCCCAGGTCCCGACGGCGCGCCCCCTTGCCGGCGACGAGACACGTCGTGTCTCTACTTGCGTGCTTGGGCCGGCAAGGCACGAGCAGATCCATGGAGCTGATTGCTTTTCTTATTTTGATTGAAGGGTGTCCCTGTAAAATTACAGGGACTGGTTTGCAAATCTAGAAAAATTCATCGTCAAACGTCGTTTGGCTGGAGCCGTTATGCCACGTATGCAAAAACGGGACCCACCTGTCATAATCTTACTTAACAGGGCCAGATCCGTCGATCAGTGATTTTTGCAAAACAATTACGCAAGATGTGGTGTCTTCTGTAGAGAAATGCATCCTAGTGTTTTTCGCAAACCTAACCCCCAAAGTGGTGGTTTTATGCAATTTACTCGCAACTATGTCATGATTTGTGGTGTGAGATTTGAGATCAGCTAGGGTTTTGAGAATTAGAGAGGGTTTTTAGAATTCTGATATGTGATTGTTGCATAGCCCAAGTGTTGTGATCCTCTTCTGCTATTTGTTTGCCTTTTGATTTTCTCATCCTTTGATTTTCTTCATCTTCTTCCATGGTGATGCAGGATACAATGGCAACGTCGGAGGAAAGGAAGAAGTCGCGAGAAGAAGTCGTGAGAGGAAAGAAGAGGAAAGGAAGAAGTCCCGGCAAGGTGAGTTCTAGTTAGCGGGTTTATGGGGTTTGTTTGCGTCCTGTTCGGTGTGCCCATCAGGCTTTCTGTTGTCTATCCGGATTTGATTGAAACTAAATCTAATTTCAGTCACTTTTTTTTCTGATTGTTGATTTTTCATCCAGCGGCTCAGAACCAAAGTGACTGAAACAGACAAGAATTTCAGGTACCCGATGCATAGGTGCTCCCATCTCCTATACCTTGTTCGTCCATATATGAACATGCACGCTCCCTGCTTGCCTACGCTTCCATTCCACGCATCCCATCTGCACTGAAACTTTACAGCTAGTGCACAACTTCACATCATCAAGAAGCACGTAACCTGGCCATGTACTTACGTGAAAACTAACGTTACTGCTCCAGAGTCCAGACATAATCTGACTCGCCTTGCATGAGCTCGGTTTGGAACGACCTTCACCGGCGCCAAGCTACCAACTAACAACCTTTGGCACCAGTGGAGTTTGGTTGGAACCAGCTGCTGCTTCCAACCTTGATGGTTGTTTCGTGCTCCGCTCCTACACGGGAAATGGCTATATAATGAGCAGATCAGATCGCTGGCTAGCTCCATCAGACCATCACCTTAACGCACCAACCATGGCCATGCAGCAACTCGTGTACTGGTTCTGCGCCTTCCTGGCCCTCCTCCTCCTCCTCAAGCTTCTTAGGAAGCGTGGCGCCACGACGACGGCGCCGGCGCTGAAGCTGCCGCCAAGCCCGTCGTCGCTGCCCTTCATCCACAACCTGCACCACCTCCTCCGCAGCCCGATCGCGCACCGTGCCGTGGCCGACATCGCGCGCGAGCTGGACGCGCCGCTCATGTACCTCCGGCTCGGGGAGCTCCCGGCCGTGTTCGTCTCGTCCGCGGACGCCGCCCGCGAGATCATGAAGGTGCACGACATGAAGTTCGCCTGGCGGCCGTATCCACCCACCATACAGAAGCTGCGCCCCATGGGGAAGGGGATCTTCTTCGCGCCGTACGGCGCCCTGTGGCGGCAGCTCCGCAAGATCTCCATCGTGAAGCTGCTCAGCGTCCGGCGCGTCCACTCGTTCCACCGCGTGCGGGAGGAGGAGGCCGGCCGCCTCGTAGCCGCCATCGCCGCCACGCCGCCGGGAGAAACCGTCAACCTCTGCGAGCAGATCTTTTGGGTCATCGCGGACTCGACGATGCGCACCATGATCGGCGAGAGGTTCGAGAGGAGGGACGAGTTCCTGGTGGTGTTGGCGGACATCGTCAAGATCGCATCGGGTTTCACCATGGCCGAATGGTTCCCGTCATCGTGGCTCGTGCGCGCCTTCGGTGGCACGAGGCGGCGCGGCCACAGGGGCTACCTCACGACCTACGAGCTGGTGGAGAACGCCTACCGGCAGCGACAGAAGCGAAAGGAGGCCATGGCTGCACCGTCGACCAGGAACGCCGTGACGGGAGAGGAGGAGGACCTGATGGACGAGCTCGTGAGGATACACGAGGAAGGTGACCTCGAGGTGCCTCTCACCATCGGCAACATCAAGGCTGTCACGATAGTAAGTGTTTTTACTCGTGCTTAATGCACTATTTGTTCACTCTGTTCACGGACTAATTAACAGACTAACTGCGCACTTTACAGGATCTCTTTGGCGCCGGGACGGAGACATCATCAGATGCACTCCAATGGGCGATGTCAGAGCTGATGAGGAACCCGAGAGTGATGCAGAAAGCACAGGCCGAGCTGCGCGACAAACTCGGCGGGAAGCCTACCGTGACCGAGGCCGACCTGGCCGACATGACCTACCTGAAGCTCGTCGTCAAGGAGACCCTGAGGCTGCACCCGGCGCTGCCATTGCTCGTCCCAAGGGAGTGCAACGAGACGTGCAAGATCATGGGGTACGACGTGCCCAAAGGCTTCGTCGTGTTCGTGAATGCATGGGCGATCGGCAGGGACCCCAAGTTCTGGGACGACCCGGAGGAGTTCAAACCGGAGCGGTTCGAGAACTCCAAGGTCGACCTCAAGGGGACGGATTTCGAGTTCATACCGTTTGGGGCTGGGCGCAGGCTCTGCCCTGGCTTGGCGTTCGGGCTGGCCAGCATTGAGATCGTGCTGGCCGTGCTGCTCTACCACTTCGACTGGGAGCTCCCGGACGGGGTGGCCCCGAGCGAGCTGGACATGACTGAGGAGATGGGCATCACCATCCGAAGGAAGAATGATCTGTACCTGCGTCCAACTGTTCGTATAAAGGTGTAGGTTCTTTTTTCGAAAAGGAGGGTTTACTCCGATCTCGGCCTCTTGCATAATAAACATGTGCCGCATAGTTGCCTTGCACCGTCAATGGTGACGGGTTTGCCCGTTGTACTACCTGTTTATCATGACTTGAATAAAATAAGCATGAGGTTTGTTCCATGGGACCGGCTATATAAGCTGCCTAAAAATAATTTCATTGTAAGTCGATTTTGTCTCTCCCGTGAAATTTGATTATTTTAGACCAGACCCTACGATACAACGACAGAGTAATTCGGCATCACATAGCAAGCCTAAGGAACGTAGCCAGCCGCCGCCTCCCCAAAACTCGGGTTCTTTTGCCTCCGCCGCCGTCGGTCCGTCTCGTTTCAGGTGGCCTTAGGGTTATGGAGGCGGAGTGGATCTCGGCCCCTTACCGGTGGGAGGGCTTTGTTTTCATTTTCTTTTTTGAGCTTTGTTAGGCTTTGCGTCCTGCTTAGGAAGGCGAGACGGCGGCGGCTCCCTGAAGATGGAATAAAGGTCTTTCAATCTAGTCCCCGTTCCGGTGATGCGTGTAGCATCATCGGTGGGCGTGTGAAGGTGTGTCTCCGGCGGATCTGTCTTTGGTGGATTTGCTCGGATCTGTTTGTGGTTCGTCTTCGTTCGTGTGTCTTCAGGTTGGATCCTTTTAATCTACACTCTTCATCCGCGGCGCTTGTTGTTCTGGTGCTTTGGTTCTATGGGACCTTAGCACGATGACTTCCCGATTGTCTACTACAATAAGGTTTGCCCAGCTCCGATGAGGGAGGGGCGATGACAGCGGCACGCCTTCAGCTCGTTTCAGTGTTTGTAGTCGTCGCTAGGTGGTCTACGGATCTGGATGTAATTTTTATTATTTCTAAGTGTTCGTTGTACTACCATGATTGAAGATGAATAGATTGAAAGTTTTTTCGCAAAAAGAAAAAAATCCATGGTTTGGCACCTCTCTTCCTTCTCCAACCTAACCCCTTCTTTTTCCTCCTCTAGCAGGCTGCATCGGAGAGCCGGGATGAGCCAACCGATGGTAGTCCCTTGCTTCCATCTCTCCCTCGCAACTAGCGAGATCAATCATGTCCTAAGACGTGAACACACTAGAATTGGAAGACTCGTAGCCCTAGCCGCACAAGCAGTGCCAGCCTGTCAGGCTGCATAACGGACACGACCGACAAGCTTAGTTTCAGTATGTGGCGGGGAAGATTCCTCGCCTACCTCGTCTAGTTTCATGGTCCGGGAGTGGGTGCGGGAGTTGGTTCTCATCCATGGCTAGCAGTAGCGAGGGTTACAATGACGGATTGAGGACAGCCACAATTGGATATGGCATGAAGGTCGGTCAGTGCTTTGCGGTGTGGCTTGTCGAGTTGTGATAGGGCAAAGGTGTCACAATCTTCCGATGATGTGTAACTATCGCTTTGGTGGAGAAAGACTTTGACAACTCGACTACAATTGAGTGACCATATTATACCTTGGCAATCGCTAAACCAATCTCCTAGAGGTTACTGACGATACCGGAAGCATGATCAGCCCGACCACCAATGTCTATTCCTGCAAGCAACCGAAGAACGAGCAAGAGTATGATAAAAAACAATCTGAATATTGTGGATATAGATAAAATATTGATAAAAGTGGGGTTCCAAAAATAGTCTTGGCATGGTCGTTGGACACAAACGAAGTACACAAAGTTACAGCGGTGACTAACTGTTAATTAAACAAAACCCAAAAAAATTGCTATGAGATTGATCTACTCATATACAACTAAGGAGTGGCAGACAAGAGGGTGGAAGAACGTCCAAAGGCAGTCACAACCTAACCATAGGTCGTACAGGGCACATGGGTCCAAGTGAAGATGACACAACATCTTTTGACTTGGATTTTGACTCGGATTTTGCAGTAGCATCGCACTGTTTTTTCTTTATCTCCGCTCCCACAAGGAATTTGATGGTGAATCTAATTAGGTTGGAAAGTACACGAGGTAAGCTTTCCAAAAGAAAAAGATTCACTCAATTCAGAGTCCGGATGCAAAAGTTATAAGCATTTGAAGTCAGGTAGGTCTGTGCAGTCCGAATCTAAGTTCAGAACGTGTGGGGTTAAGCCAAAAGTAATGTGAGATGACTTCTTGAACAACACCTAATTATTATTATTTTCTTTATCTTCACACGTGGTTTGTACAAGTGTCCGGTAATTCTGAAATTAGGCATGAAGTACAAATAGGTGAAATATTTTTGTTCCAGAGAATATAAATAAATTATTGCATAATTTTTATTAGAAACCACCTCAAAAATATACACGTATGCAATATTTTTGGTTGCATCCAAGGTAGTCATGTCCTCAGCAGGTCGTGGCAGCACGTCATGGAGGCGAGCAACAGTGGTGATCATAGTGAGGTGGTGTGGCATGCGGCATCGTGGCTCTTCCACTGACATGCGCCATTGGGCATGACACACGTGGTGGCGGATACTGCTAGGTGTTGTTATGGCGCACGACATCCATCTACTAAACGGGGGTGCGGCAGTGATGTCTTCTCTTTCATTGGGGAAGATGGGCATCATAAGGAAGAACTTGTTGACCGAAAGCAACAGGGTGATGTCTTCTCTTTCGTTGAATTCTTGTTTGGCCGACAAGTTCCGTGCAAGTGAGACGGTGTAGAGTTGTACAACCTAGTTGCGACATCGAAGTTGTATTATCCTGGCTGAAAATCTATGATTTAGCCCTCTAGCTAGATCAGTCAACATCATCGTATGTGCTTTGTATCCTTATTGGAAGTGTTGACTCCAAGTTCTACTTCGGGAATCATAGCCCTAGGTTTGACTTTGGTTGAACCAACTAACATCGGCATTTGAGCATCAATTCTTTGTTGAAGGCATTATCTTGGAGTTTGCTCCTTTGTTCTCTCACGTGTGGCTCGTTGTTGAATTATAAGGCATAGTTATGGAGTTGGTGGTAGGTTTCTGGGGAGATTCTACTATGAGGTAGGTCCAATAATGTGGATGACCTTGTGTTTTTCTTTTCTTTTTCGCAAGACGAATTTTTTGGCATCTATGCTAAGCATTATTTTATACTACTTACTAGCAAGTTGCTTGTGCTACGTGGCAAAACCAAAGGAAATACGATGTAATTTACTTTACTTAAAAAACTTGTAGGCTATCTTAGATGGGTTTTGGCAGTTGACACGAATGAGATTAATGGTGAGAGACAACATGAGTAGGTGATTGGATGAGGCAAGAAGACAAAAGGAGAGGGATTCAGGTGGATGATGCGAGAAGACCATCAACTCCAATCTTTATAAGTAGGGAAGTCATATATGGTTGCGTGCATCAATCGATGATGATGCCGATAGTTATCCTTCTTTTCGAAATTGATATTTTTACACTTGAACCTGCAACTTTCACACCTTCAAACTTTCATGGAATGTTTATGAATGGTTGAATTTTAAAGATGGCGAGTAGAATTTGTTCATGTAAAGAAGTCGAAAAAAATATCAACTATAACTCATAGAATATTTTGGTTCCTAAATAATAACCGTCCGTAATAACCTTGTAAAGTGCCAGAGATGGACAGAGGAGGGAAGGACTGGAAAATTAAGAGGGAGGCCGGGCTAGAGTTGTGAGGTACTAATACGTCTCCAACGTATCTATAATTTATGAAGTATTCACGCTGTTATATTATCATTCTTGGATGTTTTATATTGATTTTATAGCAACTTTATATCATTTTTAGGACTAACCTATTGAACCAGTGCCTAGTGCCAGTTGCTGTTTTTTTGCTAGTTTTTTACATCGCAGGAAATCAATATCAAATGGAATCAAAACACCGCGAAATTTTTTGTGGATTTTTTATGGACCAGAAAACCACCAATGGGCCAGAGCAGCACCTGGGGGTGCCCCGAGGGGGGCACAACCCACCAGGGCGCGCCTGGGCCAGGCGTACCCATGTGGGTTGTGCCCACCTTGGTGGCCTCCTGCACCCCCACTTTGCCCTATAAAATCCCAAATATTCCAAAAACCCTCGGGGAAAAACCTAGATCAGAAGTTCCGCCGCCGCAAGGCTCTGTAGCCATCCAAAACCAATCTAGACCGCGTTCCGGCACCCTGCCGGAGGGGGGAATCATCTCCGGTGGCCATCTTCATCATCTCGGCGGCCACCACGATGAGGAGGGAGTAGTCCACCCTCGGGGATGAGGGTTTGTACCAGTAGCTATGCGTTTCATCTCCCTCTCTCTCTCTCGTGTTCTTGAGATGTCACGATCTTGATGTATCTCGGGCTTTGTTAATATAGTCGGATCATATGGTGTTTTCCCCTCTCTATCTTGTTGTGATGGATTGAGTTTTTTCCTTTGAGATTTCGTTGTTATCGGATTGAATACTATTATGGATTTGAGAGCACTTGATATATGTCTTGCATATGAATACTCGTGGTGACAATGGGGTATCATATTGATTCACTTGATATGTGTTTTGGCACTCAACTTGCGGATTCCCGTGGTGAGATTGGCGTCATCTATGCATAGGGGTTGATGCACGTTCTCATCTTTTGTTTCTCCGGTAGAAATCTTGGGGCACTCTTTGAAGTTCTTTGTGTTGGATTGAGTATTATGAATCTGGAATTATTTGGTGTTATTTTAGTACGAACTCTTGGATAGATCGATCGGAAAGAATAGCTT
Source organism: Triticum aestivum (assembly GCF_018294505.1). NCBI lineage: Eukaryota > Viridiplantae > Streptophyta > Magnoliopsida > Poales > Poaceae > Triticum > Triticum aestivum. Next base: position 262,266,025 of record NC_057810.1, on the reverse strand, counting down.
CGAGGTGGTTTCGTACCTTACAAATGATTTCTTCGTATGTTCTCAGCTAGATAGGAACTTTGGAGTGATTCTTCGTTGCACACTGAGGGACGGTTATATGATCCAATTATATTAGCATTGTTGAGAGATTGCACTAGTGAAAGTACGGACCCTAGGCCTCATTTTCAAGTATTGCAATACCGTTTTTGTGCCTGTTTACTATTTGCTACCTTGCTGTTTTTATTTATTCAGATTATAAAAATATATTTCTACCATCAATATTACACTTTTATCACCATCTCTTCGCCGAACTAGTGCACCTATATAATTTGCCATTGTATTGGGTGTGTTAGGGACACAAGAGATTTCTTGTATTTGGTTGCAGGGTTGTTTGAGAGAGACCATCTTCATCCTACACCTCCCACGGATTGATAAACCTTAGGTCATCTACTTGAGGGAAAATTGCTACTATCCTACAAAACTCTGCGCTTGGAGGCCCAACACGAGTCTACAAGAATAAAGTTGCGTAGTAGACATCAAGCTCTTTTCTGGTGCTGTTGTCAGAGAGGTGAGTGCATGAGGGTATATCTTTAGATCTTGCGATTGAATCTTTTAGTTTCTTGTTTTATCACTAGTTTGGTTTATAAAAAGAAAACTACATAAAAATGGAATTGAGGTTGCATTATATTATTGATCATCTTTATAATATATTTCTTGCAATGATGGATCAAAAAATTGTGCTCAAGTTAGAAGAAGAAGTCAATAAAATGTTTGGCACAAAATATTTGAATGATGAGCATGATTGCAATGTTGTTAGTATGAATTTTTTGAATATCCAAAATGCTAATGATGATTGCACAAGTCATGACAAAAATGTTTCTTATAAGCATGTCACTTTTTGCGGAGTGAACTGGGAGTGCAATTGCACACCAACAAGGGAAGATAGATTTTGTAAGAAGCATAAATATTTTGAAACGAAAAAGTTGCAAGAGAGGCTAGATGATTGTGCTGAAAGATTTAATTTTTCCGCCACCCTTGTGAACTTTGCAATGAACGTGGTCATCTAAATCTCCAATACAAATTGTTTCATGATCAAATCGTGTCCAAGAATTGCGATAACTTGATTACCCTTGAGCATCATAAAGAGCTTAGTCTTCTTTTTGGGTATGAAGAAATAAAACTTATAACTAATGGTTTTCCAAAATTTAATCTCAAGAGATTTCTTGATTTTGATCTAGAGGAAATTTATATGTTTTGTGCGGTAAATTGCATTGAGAATCCTTGTATTGCCAACTATCTAAAGACAAGAAAACAAATAGAATATGAAGAGAGTACTAATGAAAGGGGAAATATTTCCCAATACCCTCCTAGTGTTTATTATGATGAATCAGGTAACGAGGAGGAGCTTCCTATCCAACCAATCTCATCAATAAGAGGCTTGAAAAGATTATTAAACCCACACATGATGTGGTGAAGAAGAAGAAAAGAAGAAAGAATAGAGGTAAAAAGGTATCTCTCCCAAATAATGTTGCTCATATTATTGTTGTGCCTCATGAAAATGAATCAAAAATAATTGTGGAAGATGATGCACTTGATGATGATTTTGTTATGCCTATTGCTTGTTGTGATGATTATAATTGAGAAGATAATGATACTTCTTATAATCTTGGAAATCTTTTTGGCACCAACTTTGGAAATTATGATGATAGCAATTGTTATACTGTTGGTGCTATTCATAGTATTAATGATGAGAGTGATTATGCTTATGATATGCCAAGCCACAAGATGATGTCATAGCTGCGGTGCTTGGATTTCTTAATGGAGGTGATCTACCGGTGGGACTGAACGGCACTTCGATTACTCTCATCCCTAAGGTGAGACACCCTCAGATGATCCCAAGTACCGTCCCATTGCATTGTGTCCCGTCTTATACAAAATAGCTGCGAAACCAATTTCGAATCATATGGGGGCTGTATGGACGAAATTATAAGTGAGGAACAAAGCGCCTTTGTTCTGGGACACTTAATAACTGATAATGTTTTGGTTGCTTTCAAAAGTGTTCACACTTTGCGAATAAGGAAGAGGGGGAAGAATACGACATGCACGGTTAAGCTCGACATGATGAAAGCATACGACCGCGTGGAGTGGCACTATCTGGAGGCTATTGTTCTCATACTTGGCTTTAGCAACACACTAGTTCGATTGGTTATGAAATGGGTTACTTCTGTGCGCCTCTCGGTTCAAGTGAACGGGGAGCTGCTACCCTACTTCACCCCATCAAGAGGACTTCGGCAAGGCTGCCCAGCTTCACCATTCTTATTTCTCCTATGTGCAGAAGGCCTCTCATCCCTTCTGAAATATTATGGTGCCGCCACTGATAGGGGTGTAAGAGTGAGTTTTCGGTTACCCTGGGTTAGTCATCTACTTTTTGCAGATGATTGCTTAATTTTCATCAACACAAATGCAGCCAGTGTAGAGCGACTTAATCAAATTTTGTGGATTTATGGGGAAGCATCGGCCAGTATGTGAATCGGGATCAAAGTGCAATATACTTCAGCCCGAATACCTCACAAACATCCAGGCAAGCTTTGAAAGGGATCCTTGGAGTGTATGCTGAAACCTTCAGCGAGAGATACCTTGGACTCCCAATAGCCGTTGGAAAGATTATAAGCGGCACATTTGAGCATATCGGGGATCGATCAAAGGGCAAAATGCAGGGCTGGTCTGAACGGCTTTTTGCATGCGCAAGAAGAGAAGCTTTGTTGAAGTCCATAGTGCAGGCGATTCCCATGTTCAGCATGAGCTGTTTTTTGTTGACAAAGAAAGTATGTAAGAGTTTGACTTCAAGTATGGCCAAATATTGGTGGAGCAGTTCTATAGATCGAAGATCTCTTCACTTGATATCATGGAAAGGACTCACAGTTCCAAAATGCAAAGGTGGTATGGGCTTCCGGGACTACCATCTCTTTAACTTAGCACTACTGGGAAAGCATGGTTGGAGGTTTATGAAAAATCCGAACTCCCTTTGTGCTAGAGTTTTGAAGGGGAGATATTTCCCAGACACTGATTTCATGCATGCCAATGTTCCCCATTCTTCCTCAGCAATTTGGTGTGCCATAGTGGCTAGGCGTGAGGCTCTCAGTATGGCCTTAGTCCAGCGGGTGGGTGATGGCACCACCATCAATGCTTGGGCAGATAAGTGGATACACATCACGTCTCCCAGAACCTCATTGCTAAAACCTCCCAATACTAATGTGGAATGGGTTAGCCATCTTATCAATACAGCCAACTGGACCTGGAAGAGGGAGTTGGTACGGGAAACCTTCATCACACCAGACGTCGAAGCTATACTGAATATTTCATTGCGGCGAGGTGGTGATGCAGATTTTCTAGCATGGGCGCATGAGAAATCAGGCATTTACAGTGTGAAAACAGTGTACCGAGCTCTTATGAACCGCAACGAGCAATTAGCTCTAGGTGAAGGGCAGGCTACAGGAGCTTCAGTAGATCAATCACAGCTGTGGAAATCCCTATGGTCTCTCAAAGTTGTCCCAAAAGTGTGTGTTTTCTGGTGGCGAGTCCTTCGAGGCATCCTACCTGATGAGAAGACGCTGCATCGCAGACATATCAGAGATGTCAGTTTATGTAAAGTATGTCAAGCAAAAGAGGAAGATCTCGAGCATGCGTTGTTACACTACTCACATGCTCGACAATTCTGGGAAGAAGCGAGGTTGGTCTTAGATATCAAACTGCCAAGGCTTCATCCATCCTCTTGGGCAAGCAACATTTTATGTGGCTCAATGTTTAATGGAAAGGAGCGCGCAACAATAATCACCATCATGTGGTCTATTTGGAGCTCTCGCAATAGGTGGACTCATGACGGCGAAAAGTATGACCCGGCGATCTCTATTAGACTCACCAGAGAGGCGCTGGCCTTGCTCGACGTCCCCAAACAGCATGCATCTTCATTACCAGGCCATGGCTGGAGGCCACCTGAATTGGGCCAAGTAAAGATCAACACCGATGCCGCTGTTCGACACTTGGCTGAGATGAGCGGAGCAGGAGGAGTTGCTCGCTCAAAAAACACGCTTCTAGGCGCATGGTGTAAACCCTTGCATGGGGTCACTGACCCGATGATTGCCGAGGCACTGGCTCTGCGGGATGGTGTTATCTTTGCAAATCTACGGGGCTATGCTCAGGTGATGATGGAAACCGACTGTCTAGAGATCGTTAATCTCTGGAACACTCGCCTCAACAGTCGCTCTGTTGTGGCACCAGTATTCTACGAAATTGAGGAGCTTGCTGCTAGTTTTGATTCTTTTGTAATAAATCATGTAAGCAGATCAGCTAACGGTCCAGCGCACCTCTATGTGCAGCAGGCATGTAACGTGTCTGTAACTGAGAGCTGGATCTCTGAAACTCCAAGTTTTCTGGTTAGCAGCCTCATGGCTGACTGTCCAGCAAACACCTTCGTTTGAATAAAGCTCGAAGTTCGCTGCAAAAAAAGGCACAAGCTTGGAGATGTTATGTTTGATGAGAATGACATGTTTGAGAATTTATTTGCTGCAATTAATATTTGTCCCAAGCTTGGGGATGCTATGTCTAATGAAGATGATCTTTTTAGTCCCCCTACTTTGAAAGATCAAACTTGCTATGAAGGTTGCATGCCTCCTATCTATGATGAGAACAAAATTGCTACTTATGATGATTATTGTGATGATACTTATGTTATGAAAAGTAGTGATGATTATATTTATTAGAACTTGTCATAGTTATGATTACTATTTTTCTGAACATTACTCTTTTAATGTGGAAACAATTTATCGTATTCAAGTTTCATATGATACTCCCACCATTGTGAATGAGAATAAAAATGCTTATACGGAGAGTAATAAATTTTCTATGCTTTTGGATCATGAAAAGAATGCTTCATGTGATGGTTATATTGATGAATATACTCATGATGCTACTCAAAATTATTATGTGAGCATCATTGAAATCGTCATGCCTGGCTAAAAAGGCATAAAATAAAAGTGCTTGTTGGGAGACAACCCAACACTTTTACCTACTGTTTTTGTGTGTTCACATGATTATGCTACTGTAGTAATCATGTTTTATAGCTTTTGTTTCAATAAAGTACCAAGTAAAGCCTTTGGGATAGTGTGGATGATAGTTGACTTGATTCTGTCCAAAAATAGAAACTTTTGCGCTTAGTCCAGGAATTTTGTAAATTCTCTGGAACGTGCTTTTGATCTGAATTTTTTACAGGTGATATATATACAAATTACCCAGGCTTTCCTATATTATCAGAATTTTTGGAGTAGCATAAATATGGTTGGAGTACAGATTACTACAGACTTTTCTGTTTTTGACAGATTCTGTTTTCAATGCATAGTTTGCTTGTTTTCTAGTTTCCATGGCTTATATTGCTCAATATAAATTGTGCAAATGACATGCTACATTAGGAATTGTGTGATAACAATTATTAATCTTTTCTTTGACAGTACCAAAAGTGAAATGATTTTCTCTTTATCATATTAACCTATCTCACAAAGTTCCGTTAAGTTTTGTGTGATTGAAGTTTTCAAGTTTTGGGTGAGATGTCGATATGAGAAGAATAAGGAGTGACAAGACTCTAAGCTTGGGAATTCCCAAGGCACCCCAAGGAAATATTCAATGAAGATCCAAGCAACTAAGCTTGAGGATGCCCCGGAAGGCATCCCCTCTTTCGTCTCCAACATTATCAGTAACCTTACTTGGAGCTATGTCACATGATATGTGTTTTGCTTGGAGCATCATTTTACTTTGTTAGGAGTTTCTTGATGTTATTTAGAATAATGTTTTTCATCTTTATTTTCAATAGAAGTGGCAAGGATAGCCTTTACCATGCTTATTTTGCAAGTATATGAGTTGCTGTTTCAAAACAGAAAGTTTATCGATGTTGCAAAAATTTCCGAGAAAAGTCAGAATGTGATAAAATGTTGAAACTTTTTGAAAAATAAGTTCTGATAAATTTTCTACAAGGTGGTAAATTTTCATAATCTTTGGAGTTTAAGAAGTATTGATACTCTTGCATTCTTTACAGACTGTACTGTTTTGGCAGATTGCTGTTATGTTTGCATTGTTTACATATGTTTGCTTGTTTAATGATTCTATTTGAGGATAGGAGTGTTAAATGTGCAGAGGCATTTAGTATGCAATGTTGAATAATAATTTTAGTGATTTGCTACAGTAGAGAATGATAAGGTTTTTGCATTGGCTTATACTAACTTATCTCACGAGTTCTTATTGAGTTTTGTGTGGATGAAGCTTTTGAGATTTAGGAAAATATTGATGTGAGAGGAATTAAGGAGACAAAAAAGCTCAAGCTTTGGGATGCCCAAGGCATCCGAAGATAATATTTCAAGAAGTCTCAAGCATCTAAGCTTGGGGATGCCCTGGTAGGCATCCCACCTTTCTTCAACAACAATTATCGGTTAGTATTAGTTGAGCCTAAGTTTTTGCTTCTTCACATGAGTTGTGCTATCCTTGAAATGCCATTTTATTTTCAGTTTGCTTGTTGTTTTAATAAAATACTTAGATCTGAAAGTTTAAAATAAGAGAGAGTCCTCGCATAGCTATATATTTACTTAACTACTCGATTGATCTTAACTTATATCTTTTTGGAGTAGTTTGTCATTTACTCTTGTGATTCACTTATATCCTATGAGTAAATTATTGAATAAATTGAATGCCATGAAGTTAAAATCATATCATGCCTAGTGGTAGCTTCACATTGGGTTTAGAAAGTGAAATCTTTTGAGGCTTGACAATCACAATATTGGTCATACAAGCAATTCACGAATGATTAGTAGAAGAAAGAGAACTTTCACATGCAAATACACTATCTTGGAAATCTTTTGTGATTGTGAGCCCCCATCAAAATATTATATGCCAAAATTGTTGATGTTGGACAAGGAACACAACGTAATGATTTATGTTTGTTCATATTCACATAGAAGTTATATTGTCATAGATCCTTCAACATGTGGTGCTTGCCCCCCATCTTTGCTAGCCAAAAACTCTGCACCAAGTAGAGATACTACTTGTGCATCCAAAAACCCTTAAACCCAAATCTTATTTTCAAGAGTCCACCATACCTACCTAAGGATTGAGCAAGATCCTTCAAGTAAGTTGTCATCGGTGCAATAAGGCAATAAAAATTGCTTCTAAAAGTATTAGATCATTTAGTGTAAGAGAAAATTGAGCGTTGTACGAACTTGTGGTGGCAAAGAATAGAAGCGACAGACTGTATAATAAAGGTTGCTATCATAAGGGGCAATATAACGTGACGTTCTTTTGAAGTAAGGGGTTGATCATACAAACAAAAAGCGCATGGAAACCTCTACTTCCCTCTACGAAGGGCCTATCTTTTACTTTTTAGTATTTACTTTTATGCAAAGAGTCAAAGTATTTATCTCTATTCCTTTTTATTTTTCTCTCTTGGCAAGCATCATGTGGTGAGGAAAGATCTGGTCACATATATCCAGTTGGATATGGGTAACATGAGTTATTATTGTTGACATCACCCTTGAGGTGAATACGTTGGGAGGCAAAACAATAAGCCCATATCTTTCTATGTGTCTGGTTGAAACGTTTTGCTCATGTGTATGCGGTGAGTGTTAGTAATCATAGAAGACTATATGATGGTCGAGTATGTGGAGCTCTTACTTAGACTCTATTGAATAAGTTGAATTGCAATTGCTTGGTGACTAAGAACATAGGTTGTTGAGTTTCAAGAGAATTCATTGTTTGAACCTTAACATGTGAATTGGTTGCTACTTTAACATGAGAAATTTTATGACAAAGAATTGTTGTTATGATGCTAGGAAAAGTGATTGAAATTGTCATTGATCAAACTTGTGCACTTTGCTAGCATTCACACTTCATAAATTATTTATTTTATCATTTACCTACTCGAGGATGAGTAGGAATTAAGCTTGGGGATGTTGATACGTCTCCAACGTATCTATAGTTTATGAAGTATTCATGTTGTTATATTATCATTCTTCGATGTTTTACAATCATTTTATAGCAACTTTATATCACTTTTTGGGACTAACCTATTAACCCAGTGCCCAGTGCCAGTTGCTGTTTTTTGCTTGTTTTTTACATCGCAGGAAATCAATATCAAACGGAGTCCAAACACCGCGAAACTTTTTGTGGATTTTTTAAGGACCAGAAGACCACTAGTGGGCCAAAGCAGCACCTGGGGGATGCCCCGAATGGGGCAGAACCCACCAGGGCGTGCCAGGTGGGTTGTGCCCACCTCGGTGGCCTCCTGCACCCCCTCTTTGCCCTATAAAATCCCAAATATTCCGAAAATCCTCGGGGGGGAATCTAGATCAGGCTCTGTAGCCACCGAAAACCAATCTAGACCCCGTTACAGCACCCTGCCGGAGGGTGGAATCATCTCTTGTGGCCATCTTCATCATCTCGGCGGCCACCACGATGAGGAGGGAGTAGTCCACCCTCGGGGTTGAGGATTTGTACCAGTCGCTATGTGTTTAATCTCTCTCTCTCTCTCTCTCTCTCTCTCTCTCGTGTTCTTGGGATGTCATGATCTTGATGTATCACGGGCATTGTTAATATAGTCGGATCATATGGTGTTTTCCCCTCTTTATCTTGTTGTGATGAATTGAGTTATTTCCCTTTGAGATTTCGTTGTTATCGGATTGAATACTTTTATGTATTTGAGAGCACTTGATATATGTCTTGCATATGAATACTCGTGGTGACAATGGGGTATCATATTGATTCACTTGATATGTGTTTTGGCACTCAACTCGTGGATTCCCGCGGTGACATTGGGGTAATCTATGCATAGGGGTTGATGCATGTTCTCGTCTTTTGTTTCTCTGGTATAAATCTTGGAGCACTCTTTGAAGTTCTTTGTGTTGGATTAAGTATTATGAATCTGGAATTATTTGGTGTTATTTTAGTACGAACTCTTGGATAGATCGATAGGAAAGAATAGCTTTGAGGTGGTTTCATACCCTACAAACTATTTCTTCGTATGTTCTCCGCTAGATAGGAACTTTGGAGTGATTCTTCATTATTGCACGTTGATGGACGGTTATATAATCCAATTATATTAGCCTTGTTGAGATATTGCACTAGCGAAAGTACGAACCCTAGGCCTCATTTTCAAGCAGTGCAATACCATTTTTGTGCTCGTTTACTATTTGCTACCTTGCTGTTTTTATTTATTCAGATTATAAAAATATATTTCTTCCATCAAAATTACACTTTTATCACCATCTCTTCGCCAAACTAGTGCACCTATACAATTTGTCATTGTATTGTGTGTGTTGGGGACCCAAGAGATTTCTTGTATTTGGTTGCAGGGTTGTTTGAGAGATACCATCTTCATCTTACACCTCCCACGGGTTGATAAATCTTAGGTTATCCACTTGAGGGAAAATTGCTATTGTCCTACAAAACTCTGCGCTTGGAGGCCCAACACGAGTCTACAAGAATAAAGTTGCGTAGTAGACATCAGGTACCACCACCAACCTTCTGCCACCTCCATCTTCCCTTGTACCCTGGTCCTGTCCCTGAGGCGGTGATAGGAGCCTCACCCTTCTTCGGCTCACAATCAGTGGTTTTGATCAACCCTGTTGTCGCCGTCGCCTTGTCGAGGTGACAACGCGGGGCAACAACGTCTGATCACCATGTTCTTGTGTACTTCCATTTTTGAGTCACATTTATAGATATCAATAGTCTTCGAAGAGATGACGACGTGCTTTTTTGTTAACCAGTTATATGCGTGCTAGAATGACCAAGACCTTGAGTTTCTTCGGCATGGATTTAAATATATTTTTTTGACTAAAAGACTGTAAGAGAACCCCCTACAGTATGATTGGTGCAACAAACCCAAATTGCAAGTACCATGCCTTGAATCTGGGTGGGGGGAAGGCATCAGCCCCTTCCCACCACTAGGCTATGCCTTAGTCTACCATAGATTTAAATATTTGGTTCGATGATTCAAAGTTAAACTCTAGCCTCAAGTTTCTTAGCTTGTACACGTTTGTGTTGGAATACTAGGCAAATCCAATATTAATTCCAGTAAATAATTCATAAATAGTACTACAAAAAATAGCATGCAATAATCTAGCATACTAGACAAACCAGATAACATGCACGGCATCATCACATATGTAACAATAACTACAAATAGAGACATAAACAGATTACAATGGATGTACTGTTCGTTAGCTACTGCGGGAGCGATGTTGTTGATGACGATGTTGATGACGATCTTTTGCTAACGTTGTTGTAGATGATGACGAGTAGTGATGCCCGACTTGGACAGAAGACAACTCGTGATGACGAACGTGGGCAGTCACGCAGAGCACTTCCCAAAAACCTAATTCGTCCTCTCCCGATGCAAAATCGCAAGGACGAACGCTTCCAGAGACCTCCTCTCGCGCACGCCGATGCACGTTGGCGTTCGGGATGGAATAGACTACTTTGGCGGTGTAAGTTGCAAGATGTGACAAAATCCTAGATGTTTTCGTTGTGTCTTTTGCCACGGCTGGTAACGGTATATATAATAGGACCAGAAGCGGTATCATGTCGTGATCACGATCTCAAACCAACTTGGTTTCTAAGTCATATACTCACCGGACAAGAAATAATTAACTTGTCTGCCAAGACATCAAAAAATTAAACTACAAAAGGAAGTTGTGCACGGACAGGCGAGGCAAAGCGCATGTGTGGTCTTCTATTTCTCTTCTCAACACATCACTTAGTGTGGAGGTTGGATCCTTTCGATCTAAGTTTGTCTTCATCGGCGGCGGTTGCTGTTCTGGTGCGTTGATCCTTTTGATCTTATCACGACGACTTCCCGACTATCGACTACAACAAGTTGTGTCCGACTCCGACAAGGCAGGGGTGATGATGGTGGCGCACCTTCGGCTCGCTTCAGTGCTTGTAGTAGTCATTAGGTGGTCTACGAATCTGGATGTAATTTTTTTTATTTCTGGTGTTCGTTGTACTGCCATGATTGAAAATGAATAGATTGGAAGTTTCTCGCAAAAAAAGAGAACCCACTATACAAAGCGGTGAAACACTTCCTCTAAACTTTAGCACCACCACTTGCCATTTAATTATGGGATAATTAGATTTATGCCCCTGGTTGTGTCCCACTCGGTTGTTTACCCCTAATTTTCAAAAGTCACCAGTTCTATCCAAGTCACTTTGCTCCTCTTATGCTTTTGCCCTTTGACCGTTTGACCCTCAGTTTGAAAACTTCATAACTAATTCATACTAAATAAAAAATAAATGCAAATAAGATAACAAAATGTTCGGAAAAACATCACCTATATGCCATTGTCATTTGCACTCATGAAAAAGTGTTGGAAAGTGCCCATCCGAGTTTTAGCTCTTATGATACCACCATGAATAGTATAATTTAAAAAAATAAAAAAATTCAAAAAAAATTGGTGGTAAAGAATGACAAATGTTTTAAGTGCTTGCCAAGTTTCATCAGGGGACAACATTCGTGGAAGTCGTGGCAAAAAAATAATCTATTTTGGAGTGCTGATTTTTTTTTGCCACGACATCCACGAATGCCATTCCCTGATGAAACTTGGCAAGCACTTACAACATTTGTCATTCTTTGCCACCAAATTTGTTTTTGAATTTTTTGATTTTTTTCTACGTTTTACTATTCATGGTGGTATCATAAGAGCTAAAACTCGGATGTGCACTTTCCAACACTTTTTTCATGAATGCAAATGACACTGACATATAGGTGATGTTTTTCCGAACATTTTGAAATCTTATTTGCATTTTTCTGATTTAGTATGAATTAGTTATGAAGTTTTCAAACTGAAGATCAAACGGTCAAATGGCAGAAGTATAAGAGGAGCGAAGTGACTTGGAGAGAGCCGGTGGCTCTTGGAAATTAGGGGTAAAACAGTTGAGTGAGACATGACTAGGGGCATAAATCTAAGTATCCCTTTAATTATGGGTCTCTATTTGAGATTTCAGAAATTGTACATGGGCTAGGCCCATTGTTTCTAACAGTTTGATGCTCAAGCATCCTGTGTAAATTGCTCAAGCATCCTGTGTAAATTTGAACTACGGAGCTTTCGAAAGCAAGTGGAAAGACAAGAGTATTTAACCTTTTTTGAAGAAAAAAGAGAGATTACTTGATAGCCATCTACTTTAGTAGCTTTGGGATTTGAAATTATTTGAAGTTGTAATGAAATAGTAAAATAACAAACACGCTGCAACATCGCTGCACCAACTTTGCTGCACATGGAAACATTCACCACAATCTCAGTAGTAGTTTTGGCATGACAAAAACCAGCACCAATTGCCATATCAATAACTTCCCATGTATATTTAGGAGGAACACATTGAACAAAGATCTGAGGAATAGTTTGAGGTACATTACAAAAGGAGAACAAAGGATCAGATGATCAGCTTCTGCTCAACATGTTACCCTTTTTCAAAATGGCAGTTGTGATATCAACCAGAGAAGATCTCTGTAACACCCACGATGCGGCTATATCTCCCACGTGTCGAAGCACGACTTAGAGGCATAACCGCATGGTGGTTTTGTCGCAAGAAGGGTCATCTTCACACAATCCCATGTAATGAACAAGAATGGGATAAAGAGAGTTGGCTTACAATCGCCACTTCACACAATACATAATATAAATCATACATCATTCAAATTACACTCATAGACCGGCTACGGTCAAATCCAAATGAAAAGAAGACAACCCCAAATGCTAGATCCTCGATCGTCCCGATTGGGCCCACTACTGATCATCTGGAAACAAAACATAGTAACGACCAAGGTCCTCATCAAACTCCCACTTAAGCTCGGTTGCGCCACTTGCACTGGTATCCTCGGTACCTCCATCTGTTTTGGTAGAATCTGTGAGCCACGGGGACTCAGCAATCTCACACCCGCGAGATCAAGACTATTTAAGCTTGTAGGTAGGAAAAAGGGGGTAATATGGTGGAACTGCAGCAAGCACTAAGCATATATGGTGGCTAACATACGCAAGTGAGAGCGAGAAGAGAAGCAATGCATCGGTCGAGAAGCTAGAAGTGATCAAGAAGTGATCCTGAAACTACTTACGTACATACATAACTCAAACCGTGTTCACTTCCCGGACTCCGCCGAGAAGAGACCATCATGGCTACACACACGGTTGATGCATTTTAATGAAGTCAAGTGTCAAGTTCTCTACAACCGGACATTAACAAATTCCCATCTGCCTCATAACCGCGGGCATGGCTTTCGAAAGATAATACCCTGCAGGGGTGTCCCAACTTAGCCCATCATAAGCTCTCACGGTCAACGAAGGATATACCTTCTCCCGGGAAGACCCGATCAGTCTCGGAATCCCGATTCGCAAGACATTTCGACAATGGTAAAACAAGACCAGCAAAGCCGCCCGTCTATGCCGACAAATCCCGATAGGAGCTGCACATATCTTGTTCTCAAGGCACAGTGGATAGGTCAGCCTACGAGTAAAACCAGCCCTCGAGTTGCCCCGTGGTGGCCCCGCAGTCTGCCTGGTTCGGACCAACACTCGAAGGAGCACTGGCCCGGGGGGGGGCTAAAATAAAGATGACCCTCGGGATCGCGAAAACCCAAGGGAAAAGTAATAGGTGGTAGGTAGTCAAATGGTAAATCCAAGGTTGGGCTTTGCTGGAGGAGTTTTATTCAAAGCGATCTGTCAAGGGGGTCCCATAAACCACCCAACCACGTAAGGAACGCAAAATCAAGGAACATAACACCGGTATGACGGAAACTAGGGTGGCAAGAGTGGAACAAAACACCAGGCATAAGGCCGGGCCTTCCACCCTTTACCAAGTATATAGGTGCATTAATTAAATAAGAGATATTGTGATATCCCAAAATATCCATGTTCCAACAAGGAACAAACTTCATCTTCACCTGCAACTAGCAACGCTATAAGAGGGGCTGAGCAAAAGAGGTGACATAGCCAAACAACGGTTTGCTAGGAAAGGATGGTTAGAGGCTTGACATGGCAATATGGGAGGCATGATAAACAATCGATAGGTAGAGCTAACATAGCGATAGAGCAAACAACTAGCAAAGCAAAGATAGAAGTGATATCGAGGGTATGGTCATCTTGCCTGCAAAGTTCTCAGAGTTGTCGAAGGCTTGATCCTTGTAAGCGTTCTCAACAGGTTCCTCATGCACGTACTCGTCTCTCGGCTCTACCCAAAGCAAGAACACAAGCAATGGAACCACAATAAATCACGGTGCAATGCACAAGCAACATGATGCAATACATGGCATGATATGCAAAGCTTATGCGTGCTCCGAAAGGAAAATGATGAACAAGGCATCAACTTGGAAAACCAAGTATGCCACTGGAAAGATGAGATGATTTCGGTTGAAATCGATATAAAGATCACCGGAATCGGATGCACGGTTTGCAAATGGCAAGCAAAACAAGAATGACACAAATCTGCGATTAACAGCATGATAGCACTTAGAATAAATCAAGAAACTATGATACAGCACCCCAACATAATAACAAAGCATATGGCAGGGATCTATAGGAGATGCTTGACAAAAGAGGAACACTGAGCTACGGCTAAATCACACCATAACAGGTTCAAACAAGCATGGCAAAAGTACAAAAGATATCAGCTTGGACATGGCATAAACAGTATCAGGTAGCAATGTTCAGAGCAAGAAATCGACATGCTACATGAACTTATAATAGCAAAACAAGGCATGACATGATTCTACTCAAAGCATAGAACAAAAGTCCCTTACTGACCATGAGCCAAAAAGGATCAGAAGATATGATTGCACCCATGTGAACATAGCAAGTTTTGTTAACAGATTCAGGAAACAGAGCATGGCGTTAACAACATTATGAAGGCATCTTTGCGAGCTTGATTCACTCACCACAAGTCATTGCATGACAAGATAAACATAGAACCAGCAAGAATACATGTTTATGAAACTAAACATGGCAAGAACAAGTTCATAGCATGCAAGGATCAACTACAACAACCTTGGCAAAATTGAATAATATGTAAACAATCTGCCAGGAAACATTTTATAGCAAAAGTAGAGCAAGAAAATGACATGCTAAACTACTCCATAATTTCAAACAGGGGCATGAATGGATAGATCATAACCATATGTTCAAAACATCCTTACTGAAGTATCTTAAAATATGCATGGATCTCTCTATAGCATCATGTTTATATGGCATAAAAATAACAGCAAAACAGGGACTAAAATCAGCAACATCACGAAGCCTAGTTTGCATGCTTGTTCTAGTCACCACATTGATCACAAAAATACATGGCATACACCCCTGTAAAGATGGCATGGCATAGTACAAAAGACATTTAGAGCTCATGCCAATAAGATGCACACATCAATCATGGCAAACATGACAAAAGTGCATGTTCTGATAAGAATCTGAAACTAACATCACATAGCCCTCTTCCAACAGCATTTCGGGCATCATGATGAGCTCAAATGAAAATGATGCAATGAGATAAAATGATGTACTCACCGAGATGAACAAATCGGTATGCTACACGCCCAAAACGGAGCCACAGGCGCAAAGATATGGTGCGATGAACAAGTCACAAAAATACTGCAGACTTGGGGAAAACGAGGTCAACCTAGGGTTTATTCCAGATCTGGATTCGGCTCGGGCGCGCGGATCGAGGCGGGTCGGAACCTCGCCGGAGCTGCTGGTCGGGAGGGGGCCGGAGAGGAGCTCGGGGAAGCTGGGGCGCCCAGATCCGGCGGAGGTCGGCGGCGGCAACCGCGACGGGGGCCGGCG
>NC_057810.1:262240145-262249629 GCF_018294505.1 Triticum aestivum | reverse complement strand
CGGGCGCGGAGCAGCGCACGGGCCGTGGGGGGCGGCTGCGGGCTCGGCGGGCCGGCGCGGTGGGCGGACGGGCGACACTTGGCGGCGGACGGTTGGACGCGGGCGGCTGCGGGATTCGTCCGGCGGCGGCCGAACGTGTCCGGAGGCGACAGGGAAGATTTCGTCTAGGGTTTGCCCGAAAAAATTCGGGGATGGGCACATATTTATAGGTAGAGGGAGCTAGGAGACTCCAAATGAAGTGCAGTTTTCGCCCACACGATCGTGATCCGACGATGGAGAGCATGGAAGTGACTTAGATGGGTTATTGGGCTGTTTTGGAGGGGTGTTGGGCTGCAACCCAAAAGAGGCCTTTGCGGTTATGCAGTTAACCGTTGGAGTATCAAACGAGCTCCAAATGACTCGAAACTTGACAGGTGGTCTACCGGTGATATACCAAGGCCACTTGGCAAGCCTCGGTCCATTCCGAGAACGTTTTAACACCCGCACACGAAAAGAGACAAGAGGGATGCGCCGGTGCATGTGGGAGTGTCGGATTGCAAAATGGACAACGGGGAAAATGCTCGAATGCATGAGACGAACACATATGCAAATGAGATGCACATGATGACATGATATGCGATGCATGACATGAATAAAATGCAAAACAAAAGACAAAACCCAACCACGGAGGGAATACCATAGCACATAGCTGAAAATGGCAAGAGTTGGAGTTACAAATATGGAAAGTTACATCCGGGGTGTTACAACACTCCACCACTACAAGAGAATCTCATCCCGAGATCTAGGACTGAAATAACTCCGGATATTCGGAACGGAGGTGATCCTCGCGCTCCCAGGTGGCTTCTCGGTCGGAATGGTGTGACCACTTCACTTTTAGGAATTTGATTGACTTGTTGCGAGTCTTGCACTCGGTTTCTTCAAGAATAGCAACGGGGTGCTCATGATAAGAGAGATCTTCTTGGAGGTCTATCTCTTCGAAGTTGATAGTGCGCTCAGGAGTCTTGAAGCACTTGCGAAGCTGTGACACATGAAACACATCGTGCACATTTGCAAAGTTTGACAGAAGTTCAAGTTGATAGGCCAGGTCGCCTCTTTTGCCAATGATCTTGAAAGGACCCACGTATCTAGGGGCAAGCTTCCCTTTGATACCAAAGCGACGAGTGCCTTTCATTGGAGAGACGCGGAGGTAGACATGGTCTCCGATTTCAAAAGCCACATCACGTTGCTTGTCATCATAATAGCTCTTCTGGCGCGATTGCGCGGCTTTGAGATTCTCATGAATGACTTTGCACATTTCTTCGGCTTCTGTGATCAAGTCGTTGCCAAGAAGTTGGCGTTCACCTGTCTCGGACCAATTGAGAGGAGTACGACACTTTCTGACATAGAGAATTTTGAATGGGGCCTTGCCCAAACTCGCTTGGAAGCTGTTGTTGTAGGAGAACTCGGCATATGGAAGACAATCTTCCCACTTCATACCGAAAGAGATGACACAAGCCCTGAGCATGTCTTCGAGGATTTGATTGACTCGCTCGACTTGGCCACTAGTTTGAGGATGGAAAGCTGTGTTGAAACAAATGTCGGTGCCCATGGCCTTCTGAAAGGAGTCCCGGAACTTAGAAGTGAAGATGCTTCCACGATCTGAAGAAATCAATTGTGGAATGCCGTGCAAGGAGACAATTCTAGAGGTGTATAGCTCTGCCAACTGAGCTGCTGTGATCGATTCTTTGATAGGAAGGAAATGAGCCACTTTAGTAAGCTTGTCAATGACAACGAAGATGGCGTCATTCCCACGCTTGGACTTAGGAAATCCAGTCACGAAGTCCATCTCGATATGATCAAACTTCCATTCCGGAATAGGAAGAGGTTGGAGGAGACCAGCTGGTCGTTGGTGTTCTGCTTTCACCCTTCGGCAGACATCACATTCGTTCACGAATTGAGCAATTTCTCGCTTCATTCGAGTCCACCAATACGACTGCTTGAGGTCATGGTACATCTTCGTACTTCCAGGATGAATGGATAGGAGGGAATTGTGTGCCTCGTTCATAATGACTTTTCTCAGATCACCTTTAGGAACCACAATTTGGTCCTCAAAGAAGAGAGTATCTTTGTCATCAATGTGGAAGCACTTGTACTTGGAAATGCCCTTGTCGATACCATGTTTCACCTTTTTCACCATGGTATCCAGGAGTTGTGCCTCACGAATTTGATCTTCCAAAGTAGGAGAGACTATGAGGTTGGCAAGAAAGCCTTGAGGAACAACTTGAAGATTCAGCTTGCGGAAAGCTTCACAAAGATCCGGTTGAAATGGCTTGAGAATTAGACTGTTGCAATAAGCCTTTCTGCTCAGAGCATCTGCAATCACATTCGCCTTGCCAGGAGTATATTCAATACTTGGATTGTACTCTTGAATCATTTTGACCCATCGAGTTTGTCTGAGGTTGAGGTTGGGTTGAGTGAAGATATACTTGAGGCTCTTGTGATCGGTGAAAATGTCCACTTTCCTTCCCAACAAGAGATGTCTCCATGTTATCAATGCATGGACAACTGCCGCCAACTCGAGATCGTGAGTGGGGTAGTTCTTTTCGTTGGGATTCAACTGGCGAGAGGTATAAGCCACAACTTTTTTCTCTTGCATTAACACAGCACCAAGACCTTGAAGAGAAGCATCACAGAAAACTTCAAATGGCTTGGATTCATCAGGAGGAGTCAAGACAGGAGATGTGACTAGCTTCTCTTTGAGGGTGTTGAAAGCAACGTCACACTCAGGCGACCAGTCATATTTGACATGCTTCTGGAGGAGGTTGGAAAGAGGCTTTGCAATCTTAGAGAAGTTCTCAATGAATCTTCGGCAATAGCTTGCAAGACCAAGAAAACTGCGGAGCTGCTTGACATTTTGAGGAGGTTCCCAATTCACAATTGCAGACACCTTCTCGGGATTAATAGCGATGCCCTTGGCGGAGATGATGTGACCAAGATAAAGAACTTCATCAAGCCAGAACTCACATTTGGAAAACTTTGCATAGAATTGATGCTATCTGAGCTTGTCGAGCACCAGACGCAAATGTTTGGCATGATCCTTCTTATTCTTGGAGAAGACCAAAATATCATCGAGATACACCAGAACGAATTCATTGGTGTAGGGGTTGAAGATAAAGTTCATCATTCGAGAGAATATTGGAGGAGCATTGACAAGGCCGAAAGACATGACAGTATATTCATAAGAACCATAGCTTGTTCTGAATGCTGCCTTGGGAATATCTTGTTCACAAATGCGAATCTGATGATAACCCATACGGAGGTCAAGCTTGGAGAATACTTTATCACCTTTGAGTTGCTCGAAAAGCTCATTGATGTTGGGAAGTGGATACTTGTTCTTGATTGTCTTCTTATTCAATGGACGGTAATCGACGCACAGTCGGTCCGTGCCATCCTTCTTCTGGACAAAAAAACTCCACAACCCCATGGAGATGAACTTGGTCTGATCAAACCCAGACGCTCTTGTTCATTGAGCTGTTTCTTCAATTCCTTCAGTTCTTCAGGTCCAAGCTTGTATGGACGCTTGCAAACGGGTTCAGTGCCAGGCTCAAGATCGATAACGAATTCGACTGGCCGGTGCGGAGGCATACCCGGAAGCTCTTCTAGAAAGACATCTTGGTACTCACAGACGACTGGAATCTGAGAGATAGCATCCAACTCGCCCTTCTCATTGAGAGAAAACAACCGAATGGTTTCATCACGAGCGGCATAGATGATAACATCCTCAGAAGAGTGTGTCAATTGAATCTGCCTGGCAGCACAATCAAGCTGAGCCTTGTGCTTAGAAAGCCAGTCCATCCCGAGAATTAGATCGATATCAGAGTCACCAAGAACAATTGGAGAAGACAGAAATCTATAGTCGCCCATCTTGATACCAACATTTGGAACCATCAAACGAGAACTCATGTGCTTGCCCGGGGAAACAATTGCTAGAGTTTTATCCAAATATTCCGAAGTGAAATCATGCTTGGTAAAGAACGGTGTTGACATGAAACAATGCAATGCACCGGTATCAAATAAAACTTTTGCAGGAATATCATTAACTGAGAGATTACCCATTATCATGTCAGAAGAATCCTCTGCTTGCGCTGAATTCATCATGTTCACCTTTGCAGACTTTGGATTATGCTTGACCACTGCATTGCTTGAAGACCTCACAGGAGGAGGGGGAGGAAGGCGCCTTTGGTTGAAACACTTGTTCGCATAGTGACCTTTCTGCTGGCACTTGTTGCAAGTCACCTCTGAGAGCGGACGGTGATAAGGAGCATTTGACCTTGGAGCTTGAGAATTTGACTTGTTCTGATAGCCTGGGTTGGGTGGGTGGGAAGATCCACGACCACCTGAGTTCTTCTGCTGATATGGCTGACGAAACGGAGGAGGAGGAAGGTAGAACTTTTGCTGCTTAGCTGCCACTTGTGAGGAAGAAGAATACTGAACTACATCCCTGATTCTCTTCTTAGAAGCCTCACACTTGAGCTGAGCACCTTCTTGCTTGAGGGCCATATTGTAGAATTGATCAAACTGAGTAGGCTCAACAAGAACGAGAGCTAACTGCAGATCCTCTCTAAGGCCACCTCTGAATTGATAGATCATACTATTTTCATTAGGAACGTCTTGTTTAGCGAAGCGAGCAAGTTTCTGAAACTGCTTGTTGTATTCGTACACTGACATGTTGCCTTGCTTGAGATTGCGGAACTCCTCATGCTTGCTCTCAACAACAATGGTAGGAATATGGTGAGCTTTAAAGTCCCGACAGAAATCAGTCCAAGTAATCACTCGACCTCCTCTGGAATCCTTGTATTGCTGGAACCAATCAGCTGCTTGGTCCTTGAGCTGAAAAGAAGCGAACTTGACATAGTCCTCAGGCCTGACATTGTTGCATTCAAAATGCTTGTTGATATCCACGAGCCAATCATCGGTGTCTGTGGCCTCGACATAGTAGCTGAAAGACTTCGGCTGATTTGCAAGGAACTGGTTGAGGGTAGGAAACTGAGGCTGATGATTGAACTGCCCTTGACCTTGATTCCCTTGGTTGCCTTGGCCTTGGTTGAGCTCTTGCATCAGCTGAATCAACAACTAAGCGTTGGCATTTGTGGTTGCCATCAAAGCTTGCCATGCCTCCGGAGGCGGAGGTGGAGGTGGAGGGTTCGCTTGACTCCCATCATTGCGTTTCGGATTCTGACGCGTTGGCGGAGCCATCCTGAGGAGGGTGACATCCGTTAGCATCTTGACAGACAGGTAGACAAGTTGAATCAACGGATAGAAATTGCAACATATAGTCTTCACAATAAACATTCGAACATGGATGAACGAATGAATTCCAAAGTAAACATCACGTCCATTAAGGTGAGAAGCCACTTGATAAGATATTGATGAATGAAATAAACAAGGTACAACTAGAATAAATAAGTGGTAAGGATTACCCAATCACAAACCAAATATCTGCGGGAAGAAATGCTAGAGCTACTTGAATCCCACCTATAAACTCTCGAAACTTTCTGGTTATGCAATCAGGTGTTGGGGATACAGGGGAAGCAATATATCTCACCCAAACTAACAATCCCTACATCCAGCTGTATCCATCCGTCAACACATAACCAAGAAACCTTCGGAAGTCGTGTACCTCAACCTTCTAAAAGCATCCGTTATACGAGTTATGGCAATACTCCCGAACTCCCCAGTACTGGGTGACGTCGAGGTTATCTCACCAACAACTGCATAAAAGAGATTTTCGATGTCGGCAAAACTCAGGTATTTCAGAACTGCAACGATAAAATTGTGACGACAACACCTCGGAGCTCAACTCCCCGGGACACTGCCACAACCCCTAAATGTCAGGAGGCACCAAGAACAATGTTCTCGTCACAAAACCATCGGAACGATTCCAAGATACCCGCGTGATCCTAAAAAATATATTTAGTGAAACCTGAGGAGAGGAGAGTCAAAACTTCTACGTCAGCAGACCTCACCAGAGCGACGAAGGGACTGAGGAGTAAAAAGAATCCTACTCTCCGATATATATAATCCTAAGACTCAAAATATTTTTTTTGTTCTAGACTCAACAACGCCAGCAATCAATCAAGCAGGGGCTCCTAAGTCGGGGATGGCTCTGAATACCAACTTGTAACACCCATGATGCGGCTATATCTCCCACGTGTCGAAGCACGACTTAGAGGCATAACCGCATGGTGGTTTTGTTGCAAGAAGGGTCATCTTCACACAATCCCATGTAATGAACAAGAATGGGATAAAGAGAGTTGGCTTACAATCGCCACTTCACACAATATATAATATAAATCATACATCATTCAAATTACACTCATAGACCGGCTACGGTCAAATCCAAATGAAAAGAAGACAACCCCAAATCCTAGATCCCCGATCGTCCCAACTGGGCCCACTACTGATCATCTGGAAACGAAACATAGTAATGACCAAGGTCCTCATCAAACTCCACTTAAGCTCGGTTGTGCCACTTGCGCTGGTATCCTCGGTACCTGCATCTGTTTTGGTAGAATCTGTGAGCCACGGGGACTCAGCAATCTCACACCCGCGAGATCAAGACTATTTAAGCTTGTAGGTAGGAAAAGGGGGGTAATATGGTGGAACTGCAGCAAGCACTAAGCATATATGGTGGCTAACATACGCAAGTGAGAGCGAGAAGAGAAGCAACGCATCGGTCGAGAAGCTAGAAGTGATCAAGAAGTGATCCTAAAACTACTTACGTACATACATAACCCAAACCGTGTTCACTTTCCGGACTCCGCCGAGAAGAGATCATCACGGCTACACACACGGTTGATGCATTTTAATGAAGTCAAGTGTCAAGTTCTCTACAACCGGACATTAACAAATTCCCATCTGCCTCATAGCCGTGGGCACGGCTTTCGAAAGATAATACCCTGAAGGGGTGTCCCAACTTAGCCCATCATAAGCTCTCACCGTCAACGAAGGATATACCTTCTCCCGGGAAGACCCGATCAGTCTCGGAATCCCGGTTCGCAAGACATTTCGACAATGGTAAAACAAGACCAGCAAAGCCGCCCGTCTGTGCCGACAAATCCCGATAGAAGCTGCACATATCTCGTTCTTAGGGCACAACGGATAGGTCAGCCTACGAGTAAAACCAGCCCTCGAGTTGCCCCGTGGTGGCCCCGCAGTCTGCCCGGTTCGGACCAACACTCGAAGGAGCACTGGTCCGGGGAGGGCTAAAATAAAGATGACCCTCGGGCTCACGAAAACCCAAGGGAAAAGTAATAGGTGGTAGGTAGTCAAATGGTAAAACCAAGGTTGGGCTTTGCTGGAGGAGTTTTATTCAAAGCGATCTGTCAAGGGGGTCCCATAAATCACCCAACCGTGTAAGGAACGCAAAATCAAGGAACATAACACCGGTATGACGGAAACTAGGGTGGCAAGAGTGGAACAAAACACCAGACATAAGGCCGAGCCTTCCACCCTTTACCAAGTATATAGGTGCATTAATTAAATAAGAGATATTGTGATATCCCAAAATATCCATGTTCCAACAAGGAACAAACTTCATCTTCACCTGCAACTAGCAACGCTATAAGAGGGGCTGAGCAAAAGCGGTGACATAGCCAAACAACAGTTTGCTAGGAAAGGATGGTTAGAGGCTTGACATGGCAATATGGGAGGCATGATAAACAATAGATAGGTAAAGCTAACATAGCGATAGAGCGAACAACTAGCAAAGCAAAGATAGAAGTGATATCGAGGGTATGGTCATCTTGCCTGCAAAGTTCTCAGAGTTGTCGAAGGCTTGATCCTTGTAAGCGTTCTCAACAGGTTCCTCATGCACGTACTCGTCTCCCGGCTCTACCCAAAGCAAGAACACAAGCAATGGAACCACAATAAATCACGGTGCAATGCACAAGCAACATGATGCAATACATGGCATGATATGCAAAGCTTATGCATGCTCCGGAAGGAAAATGATGAACAAGGCATCAACTTGGCAAACCAAGTATGCCACTGGAAAGATGAGATGATTTCGGTTGAAATCGATATAAGGATCACCGAAATCGGATGAATGGTTTGCAAATGGCAAGCAAAACAAGAATGACACAGATCTGCGATTAACAGCATGATAGCACTTAGAATACATCAAGAAACTATGCTACAGCATCCCAACATAATAACAAAGCATATGGCAGTGATCTACAGGAGATGCTTGACAAAAGAGGAACACTGAGCTACGGCTAAATCACACCATAACAGGTTCAAACAAGCATGACAAAAGTACAAAAGATATCAGCTTGGACATGGCATAAACAGCATCAGGTAGCAATGTTCAGAGCAAGCAATCAACATGCTACAGGCACTTATAATAGCAAAACAAGGCATGACATGATTCTACTCAAAGCATAGAACAAAAGTCCCTTACTGACCATGAGCCAAAAAGGATCAGAAGATATGGTTGCACCCATGTGAACATAGCAAGTTTTGTTAATAGATTCAGGAAACAGAGCATGGCGTTAACAACATTATGAAGGCATCTTTGCGAGCTTGATTCACTCACCAAAAGTCATTGCATTACAAGATAATCATAAAACCAGCAAGAATACATGTTTATGAAACTAAACATGGCAAGAACAAGTTCATAGCATGCAAGGATCAACTAAAACAACCTTGAAAAAATTGAATAACATGTAAACAATCTGCCAGGAAACATTTTATAGCAAAAGTAGAGCAAAAAAATGACATGATAGACTACTCCATAATTTCAAACAGGGGCATGAATGGATAGATCATAACCATATGTTCAAAACATCCTTACTGAAGTATCTCAAAATATGCATGGATCTCTCTGTAGCATCATGTTTACATGACATAAAAATAACAGCAGAACAGGGACTAAAATCAGCAACATCACGAAGCCTAGTTTGCATGCTTGTTCTAGTCACCACATTGATCACAAAAATACATGGCATACACCCCTGTAAAGATGGCATGGCATAGTACAAAACATATGTAGAGCTCATGCTCATCAGATGCACACATCAATCATGGCAAAAATGACAAAAGTGCATGTTCTGATAAGAATCTGAAACTAACATCACATAGCCCTCTTCCAACAGCATTTCGAGCATTAAGATGAGCTCAAATGAAAATGATGCAATGAGATAAAATGATATACTCGTCGATATGAACAAATTGGTATGCTACAGCCCAAAACGGAGCCACAGGTGTAAAGATACGGTGCGTTGAACAAGTCATAAAAATACTGCAGACTTGGGGAAAACGAGGTCAACCTAGGGTTTATTCCAGATTTGGATCCGGCTCGGGCGCGCGGATCGAGGCGGGCCGGAACCTCGCCGGAGCTGCTGGTCGGGAGGGGGCCGGAGAGGAGCTCGGGGAAGCTGGGGCGCCCGGATCCGGCGGAGGTCGGCGGCGGCAACCGCGACGGGGGCCGGCGGCGTCAGGCGGC